>NC_057802.1:163130691-163168522 GCF_018294505.1 Triticum aestivum
CGAATCAAATCGGCGGCGAGGCAGGCGTCCGGGGTCGCGGCAGGTCAGAGATGGATGGGTGGGTGGCGGCGATTTTGGTCGTGCGGCAAAGGCGGAGGCGGGTAGCCGTCGGGCGGGCGGGTGGGGAGGGGGGGCGGAAGCGAAATTAAGGTGGTTGGCGCGCGACCAGCCGTTTTACATCTCCTGGAGGTGTTGTATCTCCAAGTGTTGTATTTTACATCTCCTGGAGGTGTTGTATCTCCATTTGAGACCGAGCCATGCTCGAGGTCGCCAACGAAAAAGATGGCGGCGAAGAAGATCAAGAGCCATAGCCCCCTACCTAGCGTGCCAGATGTCGTGTGCGCGAGCACGACACTGAGAATGGTGGGCATCCCCTTTTAGTTGTTTGTCTAGGGGCTAAACACTCGAGACATACTTTGAACCCATGTGAAAAAAGGATGACACGAGGTTTTTTTTACCCAGTTGAGGCCACTCAGAGGTGTAAAACCCTACGTCTTGCTTCTTAGTTGATTATATGGGGGAATGTGTACAATGGTGAGCTAGGGTTCTTTTCTTCGATGTGCACGAGGAGGAAGAACTTGTTCCAAGGATGTAGGTATTCTAGCTCTATCTCTCTAGTGGTACATCCAACATTCGAACCCTTTCCTAATGGCTATGGACCTCCTTTTATATGCTCAAGGGCTTACCACAATAGCAGGTTGCAGTTGTTACACATTGCATTAAATGCGTGGATGCGTGTCAGCCTAACCCTTGCCAGGTAGGTGAGACGCCCATTTTGCCGATGTGGTTGTGGAGGTGCACTCCTTCTACTTGACATGTCATGTGGGAGGTGTCATGCTCCTGGTTAAAGAGGGCAATGAATCACCTTGGTCTACCTCGTGGAAGTGCCTCATTGCGATAGGCTGTAGCACGCCGTCGTAGGTGAAGGAAATACGCCCTAGAGGCAATAATAAAGTTGTTATTTATATTTCCTTATATCATGATAAATGTTTATTATTCATGCTAGAATTGTATTAACCGGAAACTTAGTACATGTGTGAATACATAGACAAAACAGAGTGTCCCTAGTATGCCTCTACTTGACTAGCTCGTTAATCAAAGATGGTCATGTTTCCTGACCATAGACATGTGTTGTCATTTGATGAACGAGATCACATCATTAGAGAATGATGTTATGGACAAGACCCATCCGTTAGCTTAGCATTATGATCGTTGAGTTTTATTGCTATTGCTTTCTTCATGACTTATACATGTTCCTCTGACTATGAGATTATGCAACTCCCGAATACCGGAGGAACACCTTGTGTGCTATCAAACGTCACAATGTAACTGGGTGATTATAAAGATGCTCTACAGGTGTCTCCGAAGGTGTTTGTTGGGTTGGCATAGATCGAGATTAGGATTTGTCACTCTGTGTATCAAAGAGGTATCTCTGGGCCCTCTCGGTAATGCACATCACTATAAGCCTTGCAAGCAATGTGACTAATGCGTTAGTTGCGGGATGATGCATTACGGATCGAGTAAAGAGACTTGCCGGTAACGAGATTGAACTAGGTATTGAGATACCGACGATCGAATCTCGGGCAAGTAACATACCGATGACAAAGGGAACAACGTATGTTGTTATGCGGACCGATAAAGATCTTCGTAGAATATGTAGGAGCCAATATGAGCATCCAGGTTCCGCTATTGGTTATTGACCGGAGATGTGTCTCGGTCATGTCTACATAGTTCTCGAACCCGTAGGGTCCGCACGCTTAACGTTCGATGACGATTTATATTATGAGTTATGTGATTTGATGTACCGAAGGATGTTCGGAGTCCCGGATGAGATCACGGACGTGACGAGGAGTCTCTAAATGGTCGAGATGTAAAGATCAATATATTGGAAGGCTATATTCGGACATCGGAAAGGTTCCGAGTGATTCGGGTATTTTTTGAGTACGGGGGAGTTACGGGAATTCGCCGGGAGAAGTAATGGGCCTTATTGGACTTTAGTGGAGAGAGGGGAGAAGGGCCAAGAGGTGGCGCGCGCCTCCCCCTGCCCAAACCGAATTGGACAAGGGGTGGGGGCACTGCCCCCCTTTCCTTCTCCCTCTCCCTCTCTTTCCTTCTCTCCTACTCCAAATAGGAAAGAGGAGTGGAATCCTACTTCGACTAGGGAGTCCTAGTAGGATTCCCCACACCTTGGCGTGCCCCCTCTAGGGCCTGCCTCCTCTTCGTCCCTCCTTTATATACGTGGGCAGGGGGCACCCCAAAGGCACTCCAAGATTTATCTTAGCCGTGTGCGGTGCCCCCTCCACAGTTACACACCTCGGTCATATCGTCGTAGTGCTTAGGCGAAGCCCTGCGCCGGTAACTTCATCATCACCGTCATCACGCCATCGTGCTGACAAAGCCCTCGCTCGACACTCAGCCGGATCGAGAGTTCATGGGACGTCACCGAGCCGAACGTGTGCAGATCGCGGAGGTGCCGTACTTTCGGTACTAGGATCGGTCGGATCATGAAGACGTACAACTACATCAACCACGTTGTCATAACGCTTCCGCTTACGGTCTACGAGGGTACATGGACTACATTCTCCCCTTTCGTTGCTATGCATCTCCTAGATGGATCTTACGTGTGCGTAGGAAATTTTTGAAATTACTGCGTTCCCCAACAGTGGTATAAGAGCCAGGTCTATGCGTAGATATTATATGCATGAGTAGAACACAAAGAGTTGTGGGCGATAATAGTCATACTGCTTACCAGCATGTCATACTTTGATTCGGCGGTATTGTTGGATGAAGCGGCCCGGACCGACATTATGCGTACGATTACGTGAGACTGGTTCTACCGACGTGCTTCGCACACAGGTGGCTGGCGGGTGTCAGTTTCTCCAACTTTAGTTGAATCGAGTGTGGCTACGCCCGGTCCTTGTTGAAGGTTAAAACATCACACTTGACGAAAATCGTTGTGGTTTTGATGCGTAGGTAAGTACGGTTCTTCCTCAGCCCGTAGAAGCCACGTAAAACTTGCAACAACAAAGTAGAGGACATCTAACTTGTTTTTGCAGGGCATGTTGTGATGTGATATGGTCAAGACATGATGCTAAATTTTATTGCATGAGATGATCATGTTTTGTAACAGAGTTATCGGCAACTCGCAGGAGCCATATGGTTGTCGCTTTATTGTATGAAATGCAATCGCCATGTAAATGCTTTACTTTATCACTAAGCGGTAGCGATAGTCATAGAAGCAATAGTTGGCAAGACTACAACGATGCTTCAATGGAGATCAAGGTGTCAAGCCGGTGACGATGGTGATCATGACGGTGCTTTGGAGATGGAGATCAAAGGCACAAGATGATGATGGCCATATCATATCACTTATATTGATTGCATGTGATGTTTATCCTTTATGCATCTTATTTTGCTTAGTTCGGCGGTAGCATTATAAGATGATCTCTCACTAAATTTCAAGGTACAAGTGTTCTCCCTGAGTATGCACCGTTGCGAAAGTTCGTCGTGCCGAGACACCACGTGATGATCGGGAGTGATAAGCTCTACGTTCAGATACAACGGGTGCAAGCCAATTTTGCACACGCAGAATACTCGGGTTAAACTTGACGAGCCTAGCATATGCAGATATGGCCTCGGAACACTGAGATCGAAAGATCGAGCGTGAATCATATAGTAGATATGATCAACATAGTGATGTTCACCATTGAAAACTACCCCATCTCACGTGATGATTGGACATGGTTTAGTTGATTTGGATCACGTGATCACTTAGATGATTAGAGGGATGTCTATATAAGTGGGAGTTCTTAAGTAATATGATTAATTGAACTTTAATTTATCATGAACTTAGTCCTGGTAGTATTAGCATATCTATGTTGTAGATCAATAGCTCGCGATGTAGCTCCCCGTTTATTTTTATATGTTCCTAGAGAAATATAAGTTGAAAGATGATAGTAGCAATGATGCGGACTTGGTCCGTGATCTGAGAATTTTCCTCATTACTGCACAGAAGAATTATGTCCTTGATGCACCTCTAGGTGACGGACCTATTGCAGGAGAAAATGCAGACGTTGTGAACGTTTGGCAAGCTCGGTATGATAACTACTTGATAGTTTAGTGCACCATGCTTTACGGCTTAGAACCGGGACTTCAAAAACGTTTTGAATGCCATGGAGCATTTGAGATGTTCCAAGAGCTGAAATTGGTATTTCAGACCCATGCCCGAGTCGAGAGGTATGAGACCCCTGACAAGTACTTTGCCTACAAAATGTAGGAGAATTGCTCAACTAGTGAGCATGTGCTCAGATTGTCTGAGTATTACAATCGCTTGAATCAAGTGGGAGTTAATCTTCCAGATAAAATAGTGATTGGCAGAGTTCTCTAGTCACTATCACCAAGTTACTGGAACTTTGTGATGAACTATAATATGCAAGGGATGACGAAAACGATTTCCGAGTTCTTCGTGATGCTGAAATCGACGAAGGTAGAAATCAAGAAAAGCATCAAATGTTGATGGTTGACAAAACCACTAGTTTCAAGTAAAAGGGCAAGGGAAAGAAAGGGAACTTCAATAAGAATGGTAAGCAAGTTGCCACTCCCATGAAGAAGCCCAGAGCTAGACCCAAGCTTGAAACTGAGTGCTTCTACTGCAAAGGAAATGGTCACTGGAAGCGGAATTGCCCCAAATACATGGCGGATAAGAAGGATGGCAAAGTGAACAAAAGTATATATCATATACATGTTATTGATGTGTACTTTACTAGTGTTCATAGTACCCCTGGGTATTTCATACTGGTTCAGTTGCTATGATTAGTAACTCAAAACAGGAGTTACAAAATGAACAAAGACTAGTTGAGGGCAAGGTGGCGATGTTTGTTGGAAGTGATTCCAAGGTTGATAAGATCACCATCGCCCACTCCCTTTACCTTCGGGATTAGTGTTGAACCTAAAATAAATGTTATTTGGTAGCATGAATATGATTTTATCATGTTTATTGCAATACGATTATTCATTTAAGTCAAAGAATAATTGTTGTTCTATTTAAATGAATAAAACCTTCTATGGTCATACACTCAATATAAATGGTTTATTGAATCTCGATCGTAGTGATACACATATTCATAATATTGAAGCCAAAAGATTCAAAGTTAATAATGATAGTGCAACTTATTTGTGGCACTGCCGTTTAGGTCATATTGGTGTAAAGCGCATGAAGAAACTCCATGCTGATGGGCTTTTGGAATCACTTGATTATGATTCACTTGATGCTTGCGAACCATGCCTCATGGGCAAGATGACTAAGACTCCATTCTCCGGAACAATGGAGAGAGCAACAGACTTGTTGGAAATAATACATACTGATGTATGCGGTCCATTAAGTGTTGATGCTCGCGGCGGGTATCGTTATTTTCTAACATTCACAGATGATTTGAGCAGATATGGGTATATCTACTTGATGAAACATAAGTCTGAAACATTTGAAAAGTTCAAAGAATTTCAGAGTGAAGTGGAAAATAATCGTAACAAGAAAATAAAGTTTCTACGATCTGATCGTGGAGGAGAATATTTGAGTTATGAGTTTGGTCTTCATTTGAAACAATGTGGAATAGTTTCGCAACTCAGGCCACCTGGAACACCATAGCGTAATGGTGTGTCCAAACGTCATAACCGTACTTTATTAGATATGGTGCGATTTATGATGTCTCTTACCGATTTACCACTATCGTTTTGGGGTTATGCATTAGAGACAGCTGCATTCACGTTAAATAGGGCACCATCTAAATCCGTTGAGACGACACCATATGAACTGTGGTTTGGCAAGAAACCTAAGCTGTCGTTTCTTAAAGTTTGGGGCGGCGATGCTTATGTGAAAAAGTTTCAACCTGATAAGCTCGAACCCAAATCGGAGAAGTGCAGCTTCATAGGATACCCAAACGAAATTGTTGGGTACACCCTCTATCACAGATCCGATGGCAAAATATTCGTTGCTAAGAATGGATCCTTTCTGGAGAAGAAGTTTCTCTTGAAACAAGTGAGTGGGAGGAAAGTAGAACTTGATGAGGTAATTGTACCTGCTCCCGAATTGGAAAGTAGTTCATCACAGAAATCAGTTCCAGTGATTCCTACCAATTAGTGAGGAAGCTAATGATGATGACCATGAAACTTCAGATCAACTTACTACCGAACCTTGTAGGTCAATCGGAGCACGGTCCGCACCAGAGTGGTACGGTAATCCTGTTCTAGAAGTCATGTTACTAGACCATGACGAACCTACGAACTATGAGGAAGCGATGATGAGCCCAGATTCCGACAGATGGCTTGAGGCCATGAAATTTGAGATAGAATCCATGTATGAGAACAGAGTGTGGACTTTGGTGGACTTGCCCGATGATCAGCAAGCCATTGAGAATAAATGGATCTTCAAGAGGAAGACGGACGCTGATAGTAGTGTTACTATCTACAAAGCTCGACTTGTCGAAAAGGGTTTTTGACAAGTTCAAGGTGTTGACTACGATAAGATTTTCTCACTCGTAGCGATGCTTAAGTCTGTCCAAATCATGTTAGCCACATTTTATGAAATATGGCAAATGGATGTCAAAAAATACATTCCATAATGGATTTCTTAAAGAAGAGTTGTATATGATGCAACAAAAAGGTTTTGTCAATCCTAAAGGTGCTAGCAAAGTGTGCAAGCTCCAGCGATCCATCTATGGACTGGTGCAAGCATCTCAGAGTTGGAATATACGCTTTGATAAGTTGATCAAAGCATATAGTTTTATACAGACTTGCGGTGAAGCCTGTATTTACAAGAAAGTGAGTGGGAGCACTACAACCTTTCTGATAAGTATATGTGCATGACATATTGTTGATCGGAAATGATGTAGAATTTTCTGGAAAGCATAAAGGAGTGTTTGAAAGGAGTTTTTCAAAGAAAAACCTCTGTGAAGCTGCTTACATATTGAGCATCAAGATCTATAGAGATAGATCAAGACGCTTGATAAGATTTTTCAATGAGTACATACCTTGATAAGATTTTGAAGGAGTTCAAAATGGATCAGTCAAAGAAGGAGTTCTTGCCTGAGTTGTAAGGTATGAAATTGAGTAAGACTCAAAACCCAACCAAGGCAGAAGATAGAGAGAGAATGAAAGTCATTCCCTATGCCTCAGCCATAGGTTCTATAAAGTATGCTATGATGTATACCAGACCTATTGTGTACCTCACCATGAGTTTGGCAAGAGGGTACAATAGTGATCCAGGAGTAGATCACTGGACAGCGGTCAAAATTATCCTTAGAGGACTAAGGAAATATTTCTCGGTTATGGAGGTGATAAAAGAGTTCGTCGATGCAAGCTGTGACACCGATCTGGATGACTCTAAGTCTCGATCTAGATACATATTGAAAGTGGGAGCAATTAGCTAGAGTAGCTCCGTGCAGAGCATTGTAGACATATAATATTTGCAATATACATACGGCTCTGAATATGGCAGACCCGTTGACTAAATTTCTCTCACAAGCAAAACATGATCACTCTTTGGGTGTTAATCACATAGCAATGTGAACTAGATTATTGACTCTAGTAAACCCTTTGGGTATTAGTCACATGGAGATGTGAACTAATCACATAAAGATGTGAACTATTGGTGTTAAATCACATGACGATGTGAACTTGATTATTGACTCTAGTGCAAGTGGGAGACTGAAGGAAATATGCCCTAGAGGCAATAATAAAGTTGTTATTTATATTTCCTTATATCATGATAAATGTTTATTATTCATGATAGAATTGTATTAACCGAAAACTTAGTACATGTGTGAATACATAGACAAAACAGAGTGTCCCTAGTATGCCTCTACTTGACTAGCTCGTTAATCAAAGATGGTCATGTTTCCTGACCATAGACATGTGTTGTCATTTGATGAACGAGATCACATCATTAGAGAATGATGTGATGGATAAGACCCATCCGTTAGCTTAGCATTATGATCGCTGAGTTTTATTGCTATTGCTTTCTTCATGACTTATACATGTTCCTCTGACTATGAGATTATGCAACTCCCGAATACCGGAGGAACACCTTGTGTGCTATCAAACGTCACAACGTAACTGGGTGATTATAAAGATGCTCTACAGGTGTCTCCGAAGGTGTTTGTTGGGTTGGCATAGATCGAGAGTAGGATTTGTCACTCCGTGTATCGGAGAGGTATCTCTAGGCCCTCTCGGTCATATCATGGTAGTGCTTAGGCGAAGCCCTGCGCCGGTTACTTCATCATCACCATCATCACGCCGTCGTGCTGACGAAGCTCTCCCTTGACACTCAGCTGGATCGAGAGTTCGTGGGATGTCACCGAGCCGAACATGTGCAGATCGCGGAGGTGCCGTACTTTCGGTACTAGGATCGGTCGGATCGTGAAGACGTATGACTACATCAACCGCGTTGTCATAACGCTTCCACTTACGGTCTACGAGGGTACGTGGACTACACTCTCCCCTTTCATTGCTATGCATCTCCTAGATGGATCTTGCGTGTGCGTAGGAAATTTTTGAAATTACTACGTTCCCCAACAGTAGGATGTAGTAGGCATGTCGACTAGCCCCGTTGTCGTAGGTCATGGCAGGAGCAGTTATCACGCACATTTGCCACTCTCGGTGGCGTTTCCGGGGCGCCGCTGAGGAAGGAGCCATTGGCAGGGTAGTGAAGTCGAAGCAGTCATTGAAGGGAGGAAGGCATGCATGTGGGTTGTTGGGACAACGAACTCTTAGCTGCCCCCGTGAATCTTTGCTTTGACGTTGTTGATGGTGTCAAACGACTCCCTTACAAGTGTGATGGTCTTCCCGGTGAGTGTCTTCACAAAGATCTACATGCCACCATGTAGATGAAGGACAAGGTGAAGGATGGACTCATTTTGGATGTTGTATTCAACAAGGGTATTTCCATCCTCAAGCTGCTTGCCAGCAAAGATGAGACATTGTTGTTCCAAGGGGGAAATGCCCTCCTTGTTTTGGATCTTGAGAAAGATCTGCAAGCCACCTTTAGAGGAAGCGAGGGCTTACGTTAGCGAGAGGTAACCAACATCACAGTGTCAAGCACAACCATTACTGCATATGCTTGACGGGTCTGTGAGACCCTGATTCTCACTGGGCCAACAATGATGCGGACGGAGGACGCGCGGGAGGTGGCAGCCATGGCCGGGCGGACGAAAGAAACCTAGACAACTGGAGGGGAGAAGAGGGGAGGGGACACGAGCACTTACCTCTCTAGAGAAGGTCAATATGCCAGAGGAGGTACGCCGACATCGGGCGGTGGTCAGCGTCATCTACTCCTGAAATCTACGAGTCCCAGGAGGTTCTTCATGACCAAAAGAGGGTTAGTCCACCACCACAATCCACCATCCCTTCCTGCCAACCAGCGATCAACATTGCAATGGTACCCGCAACCCGAGAACCGGTCGGGTAAAAACCCTATTAGGGTAAGGATTACGGAAAAATAAATACCCATGGGTTTATAAATGGGAAAATTTGTATTCATCGGGTAAGCCGGGTACGGGTACGGGAAGGCAATACTCATACCCGCGTACCTTCTAGCAGGTAGGTCCCATATGGCATCTATCTTCTACTACCCCTATAAAAGCACAAAGTACGAAGATCCAAACCGATCCTATCCATCCATACTGAAGATCGTACAGTCCATGATGCTCAAACCTTTAGTGCTAATTGCAATTAGCGCCCCGCCTCTCCATATGCACGACTGCGCAGTCCGCCGGTCGCACGGTTCCGTCATTTCATCAATAAAAAAGAAACTAACTGTCCAGTCGCACTCCTCGTGCGGTTACAGTCGCACTCCTCGTGCGGTTACAGTTGCACTCCTCGCTCCCCGCCGCCCTTGCATGTGACGGCGCGCAGCATGCCGTCCGTGCCCCCTCCTTGCTCCTCGCCTCCATCCACGCACGTGGCGGCGCCCTGCACGCCATCCTCGCCGCCCTCGCCGATGGACTCCAGTCGCCCTTCTCGCTCCACGTGGTGGTGCCCTGCATGCCATCCACACTGCCCTCGCTGACGGCTCCAGTCGCCCACCTCGCTCCAGGCGGTGGAGCCCTGCACGCCATCCGCGCCGCCCTCGCCGACGGACTCCGGTTGCCCTCCTCGCTCCATGTGGCAGCATGGCTCCTCATGGAAGGACTTCTGGCCAGCACAACCCTGCCGCCCCTCAGGGATGGACTTGCAGCCGCATGCCCCGGCCGGCGTAGGAACAAGAGTTGTCTGAAGATTTTTCACCCATAGCGTTCTCTGCAGGTTGAACTGGTTGCTTCAAATTAGCATCATAACTATTAGCTGAATTCTTTTGTATTCAATTGATTTTCATAGCATGCTGTTTGACATTGATTTTGATTATTTCTTTGACATTGATTGTCATCTTTTGCTAATTTCTCTGACATGTTAATTAATAAAACATCATGATCATCTAAAAGTGCCTTTAATTAATCTAATGAAAAACTTCAGCTCCTTCAATGTGATATACAAACTTCATATGAAGCCCCATTGCTATCATGATTCACATTTTTGCTGCACATTCAGGGTACTGAGAACGCTATAATTGCAAATACTTTAGAGGCATGTTGTGTAATTGCAACAATTACCAATAATAAGGTCTTACATATTTTGTAATGTTCAGGTCCTACGACCGGTATATTGTGTGTCAAAGGTATTTTTCATCTCTAACAAATTCCACTGCAGCCTCAATCGTATATATGTGTTCTTCAAACTATCTCATGTTCTTTTCTTGGGCCTTAGTGTTTTGATTCTTCGGCGGTTGACAAACGCTTCACAAATGAAGCTCATGCTAACAATTTCAGAGGTGTAGGTTGGCCTGCAGCTTGGAGGAGAAGCATGCTTTAGTCTGTCCCTCAGAAGGGGTTGCCGCCGTCCTCGCTGCCACCGCCTGAGATGAAACTCGGTGGTAAGCCTCTTCTCCCCTTCTCAGTTCTTCGCCTTTGCTTTGAATGATCTTTGTTCATGTTATTATTGTTTATAAATAATATCTTCCGTTCTTCTTGGTTATAATTGTCCGTCGAATACTTAGATATGTTGCCAAAGATTCGAATGCATTATGTCCATACACCTCTGATTGTTTGATCCTATTCTGAAGCATTTTTTTCAATGCTTATATTTGGATGGGCAAGGTGTGGTGCAGGTTCCACCGATTCAGGAAGCACACGGCTGAATGGAATCAAACAGAACCAATGTTGTAGCTATAGCATCATATATCTAGCGATTCATGTTTAATTCAGTGATAACAACTATATCATCTTGTATTATTTCACCTGCATCATTCCATTCCATTGACGTTGTAGCTGGTACTTGCCAGTCTATGGAACATAGTTATGAGTGGAGTGAGTGAGAAGAGTACATGATAGTTGGTTGCAACTTGCTAATTATACAACGTGTTCATGTGTGCATATTGTAGTTATCTGAACCATGCAAAAATGGACAGATTTTTCTAGAATATTAAGCTGTTTTTAGCTAACATCTCTTCTTTTCTCACTTAGTTGCGGTACTAGAAGGTGGATGCGGGTGCAGTGTTGAAGCCTTTTGATTGGCCGGAGAGGAATGAGGACACTGCGATATGCAACCTTTTGCTTAGTAACCTCATAAAGAATTGAACCGTAAGTTTCTAACTAGAAAAATTACATCAAAACCTTGCATGTGACATCAAACCTATCATTTGTACGGCAAATTTTACATAAAGAATATATATAATTTGTGGTAGTGGAGTTACATTTAGTGCTGAGTATTTGATTGGTATTCCTTATTCCGTATGGAGCAAAGTATCTGGAACATTTATATCTAAAGCAGTTTAACTTTGATACTGGGCAATAGGTATCCTGAGCTTTGCCACTTTTCTTAAGTGCTTTGAAATTGGAGTTCCAGTTTCTTGATTTTCGGGCAATTGAATAGGAGTGCTTAGGAAAGACGAGGAGAGGAAGGCACGGGAAGCAAAGAAGGGGGAAAAGGAGAAGTTGCTCAAGAAGAAGTTGGAGGGTAAGGACCTTATAGTTGCATACTGAGTTGTGAAAATTTGCAATTCCCAATTCTAGAAGTGCCTTACTAGTAGGCATTTTGTTGCAATGTTCTCGTGGATTATTGGATGATAGTCTCCCTCTTGATTGTTTTGGTATAGGTAAGGTCATGATCATACACATGAAAAATATGTGACGGATATATGGAGTTTTGTGGGTAACTGAATTACTGAAGGAAATATGCCCTAGAGGCAATAATAAAGTTGTTATTTATATTTCCATATATCATGATAAATGTTTATTATTCATGCTAGAATTGTATTAACTGGAAACTTAGTACACGTGTGAATACATGCTACCTCTTGAGCACTGCGTTGGTTTTCCCTTGAAGAGGAAAGGGTGATGCAGTAAAGTAGCGTAAGTATTTTCCTCAGTTTTTGAGAACCAAGGTATCAATCCAGTAGGAGACCACGCACAAGTCCCTCGCACCTACACAAACAAACAAGAACCTCGCAACCAACGCGATAAAGGGGTTGTCAATCCCTCAACGGTCACTTATGAGAGTGAGATCTGATAGATATGATAAGATAATATTTTTTGGTATTTTTTATGATAAAGATGCAAAGTAAAATAAACGGCAATGAAAATAGCTAAGTGTTGGAAGATCAATATGATGGAAAATAGACCCGGGGGGCATAGGTTTCACTAGTGGCTTCTCTCAAGAGCACAAGTATTACGGTGGGTGAACAAATTACTGTTGAGCAATTGATAGAATTGAGCATAGTTATGAGAATATCTAGGTATGATCATGTATATAGGCATCACGTCCGAGACAAGTAGACCGACTCCTGCCTGCATCTACTACTATTACTCCACACATCGACCGCTATCCCGCATGCATCTAGAGTATTAAGTTCATAAGAACGGAGTAACGCTTTAAGCAAGATGACATGATGTAGAGGGATAAACTCATGCAATATGATATAAACCCCATCTTGTTATCCTCGATGGCAACAATACAATACGTGCCTTGCTGCCCCTACTGTCACTGGGAAAGGACACCGCAAGATTGAACCCAAAGCTAAGCACTTCTCCCATTGCAAGAAAGATCAATCTAGTAGGCCAAACCAAACTGATAATTCGAAGAGACTTGCAAAGATATCCAATCATACATAAAAGAATTCAGAGAAGGTTCAAATATTGTTCATAGATAAACTTGATCATAAACCCACAATTCATCGGTCTCAACAAACACACCGCAAAACAAGATTACATCGAATAGATCTCCAAGAAGATCGAGGAGAACATGGTATTGAGATCCAAAAAGAGAGAAGAAGCCATCTAGCTAATAACTATGGACCCGAAGGTCTGAGGTAAACTACTCACACATCATCAGAGAGGCTATGGTGTTGATGTAGAAGCCCTCCTTGATCAATGCCCCCTCCGGCAGGACGCCGGAAAAGGCCCCAAGATGGGATCTCACGGGTACAGAAGGTTGCGGTGGTGGAATTAGGTTTTCGTGGATGCCTCTGTTGATTTGGGGGTACGTAGGTATATATAGGAGGAAGAAGTACGTCGGTGGAGCAACATGGTGTAGGGAATCGTAGCATAATTTTATAATTTTCCTATGCTCACCAAGATCCATCTATGGAGTATACTAGCAACGAGGGGAAAGGAGTGCATCTACATACCCTTGTAGATCGCGAGCGGAAGCGTTCCAATGAACGTGGATGACGGAGTCGTACTCGCCGTGATTCAAATCACCGATGACCGAGTGTCGAACGGACGACACCTCCGCGTTCAACACACGTACGGTGCAGCGACATCTCCTCCTTCTTGATCCAGCAAGGGGAAGGAGAGGTTGATGGAGATCCAGCAGCACGACGGCGTGGTGGTGGATGTAGCGGGTCTCGGCAGGGCTTCGCCGACCTTCTGCGAGAGGGAGAGGTGTAGCAGGGGAGGAGGGAGGCGCCCAAGGCTGTAATGTTGCTGCCCTCCCTCCCCCCTTTATATAGGCCCCCTGGGAGGGGGGGGGGCGCCGGCCAGGAGCCCATCTGGATGGGGGGCGGCGGCCAGGGGGGACACTTGCCCCCCAAGGCAAGTGGGGCGCCCCCCCACCCTAGGGTTTCCAACCCTAGGCACAGGGGGGAGGCCCATGGGGTTGGTTGCCCTCCCACTTCAGCCCATGGGGCCCTCCGGGATAGGTGGCCCCACCCGGTGGACCCCGGGGACCCTTCCGGTGGTCCCGGTACAATACCGATAATCCCCGAAACTTTCCCGGTGGCCGAAACTGGACTTCCTATATATAATTCTTCACCTCCGGACCATTCCGGAACTCCTCGTGACGTCCGGGATCTCATCCGGGACTCGGAACAACTTTCGGGTTTCCGCATACACATATCTCTACAACCCTAGCGTCACCGAACCTTAAGTGTGTAGACCCTACGGGTTCGGGAGACATGCAGACATGACCGAGACGCCTCTCCGGTCAATAACCAACAGCGGGATCTGGATACCCATGTTGGCTCCCACATGTTCCACGATGATCTCATCGGATGAACCACGATGTCGAGGATTCAATCAATCCCGTATACAATTCCCTTTGTCAATCGGTATGTTACTTGCCCGAGATTCGATCGTCGGTATCCCAATACCTTGTTCAATCTCGTTACCGGCAAGTCTCTTTACTCGTACCGCAATGCATGATCCCGTGACCAACGCCTTAGTCACATTGAGCTCATTATGATGATGCATTACCGAGTGGGCCCAGAGATACCTCTCCGTCATACGGAGTGACAAATCCCAGTCTCGATCCGTGCCAACCCAACAGACACTTTCGGAGATACCCGTAGTGCACCTTTATAGTCACCCAGTTACGTTGTGACGTTTGGCACACCCAAAGCACTCCTACGGTATCCGGGAGTTGCACGATCTCATGGTCTAAGGAAAAGATACTTGACATTGGAAAAGCTCTAGCAAACGAAACTACACGATCTTTTATGCTATGCTTAGGATTGGGTCTTGTCCATCACATCATTCTCCTAATGATGTGATCCCGTTATCAACGACATCCAATGTCCATAGTCAGGAAACCATGACTATCAGTTGATCAACGAGCTAGTCAACTAGAGGCTTACTAGGGACACGTTGTGGTCTATATATTCACACATGTATTACGATTTCCGGATAACACAATTATAGCATGAACAATAGACAATTATCATGAATAAAGAAATATAATAATAACCATTTATTATTGCCTCTAGGGCATATTTCCAACACATGGGCCCCACGAGGGTGGAGGGCGCGCCTGGGGGGGGGGGGTAGGCGCGCCCCCTGCCTCGTGCTCTCCTGGTTGCTTTCTTGACGTAGAGTCCAAGTCCTCTGGATCACGTTCGTTCCGAAAATCACGTTCCCGAAGGTTTCATTCCGTTTGGACTCCGTTTGATATTCTTTTTCTGCGAATCACTGAAATAGGCAAAAAAACAGCAATTTGGGCTGGGCCTCCGGTTAATAGGTTAGTCCCAAAAATAATATAAAAGTGTATAACAAAGCCCATTAATCATCCAAAATAGAATATAATATAGCATGAAGCAATAAAAAATTATAGATACGTTGGAGACGTATCAAGCATCCCCAAGCTTAATTCCTGCTTGTCCTCAAGTAGGTAAATGATAAAAACAGAATTTTTGATGCGGAATGCTACTTGGCATAATTTTTAATGTAACCCTCTTAATTGTGGTATGAATATTCGGATCCGAAAGATTCAAGACAAAAGTTTAATATTGACATAAAAGTAATAATACTTCAAGCATACTAACTAAGCAATTATGTCTTCTCAAAATAACATGGCCAAAGAAAGTTCATCCCTACAAAATCATATAGTTTAGTCATGCTCCATTTTCATCACACAAGAATGCTCTCATCATGCACAACCCCGATGACAAGCCAAGCAATTTTTTCATACTTTAGTAATCTCAAACTTTTTCAACCTTCACGCAATACATGAGTGTGAGCCATGGATATAGCACTATGGGTGGAATAGTATATAATGATGGGGGTTATGTGGAGAAGACAAAAAAGGAGAAAGTATCACATCAACGCGGCTAATCAACGGGCTATGGAGATGCCCATCTATTGATGTTAATGCAAGGAGTAGGGATTGCCATGCAACAGATGCACTAGAGCTATAAATGCATAAGAGCTCAACAAAAAAAACTAAGTGGGTGTGCATCCAACTTGCTTGCTCACGAAGACCTAGGGCATTTGAGGAAGCCCATGTTGGAATATACAAGCCAAGTTCTATAATGAAAAATTCCCACTAGTATATGAAAGTGACAAAACAAGAGACTCTCTATCATGAAGATCATGGTGCTACTTTGAAGCACAAGTGTGGAAAAAAAGGATAGTAGCATTGTCCCTTTTTATTTTCCTTTTTTGGGCCTTCTTTTTTTTATTTGGCCTTTCTCTTTTTTTTGGGACAATGCTCTATGAATGACGATCATCACACTTCTATTTATTTACAACTCAATGATTACAACTCGATACTAGAACAAGGTATGACTCTATATGAATGCCTCCGACGGTATACCGGGATAGGCGATGAATCAAGAGTGACATGTATGAAAAATTATGAAATGTGGCTTTGCCACAATACGATGTCAACTACATGATCATGCAAAGAAATATGACAATGATGAACGTGTCATGATAAACGGAACGGTGGAAAGTTGCATGGCAATATATCTCGGAATGGCTATGGAAATGCCATAATAGGTAGGTATGGTGGCTGTTTTGAGGAAGATACAAGGAGGTTTATGTGTGATAGAGCGTATCATATCACAGGGTTTGGATGCACCGGTGAAGTTTGCACCAACTCTCAATGTGAGAAAGGGCAATGCACGGTACCGAAGAGGCTAGCAATGATGGAAGGGTAAGAGTGCGTATAATCCATGGACTCAACATTAGTCATAAAGAACTCACATACTTATTGCAAAAATCTACAAGTCATCAAAAAAACCAAGCATTACGCGCATGCTCCTAGGGGGGTAGATTGGTAGGAAAAGACCATCGCTCGTCCCCGACCGCCACTCATAAGGAAGACAATCAAAGAACACCTCATGTTTCAAATTTGTTACATAACGTTTACCATACGTGCATGCTACAGGACTTGCAAACTTCAACACAAGTATTTCTCAATTCCACAACTACTCAACTAGCACAAATTTAATATCACTACCTCCATATCTCAAAACAATCATCAAGCATCGAACTTCTCTTAGTATTCAGCACACTCATAAGAAAGTTTTTACTAGTCTTGAATACCTAGCATATTAGGATTAATTTCCCAACTAAGCAAATTACCATGCTGTTTAAGACTCTCAAAATAATATAAGTGAAGCATGAGAGAATAATAGTTTCTATAAAACAAAACCACCGCCGTGCTCTAAAAGATATAAGTGAAGCACTAGAGCAAAAACCATGTACCTCAAAGGATATAAGCGAAGCGCATAGAGTATTCTAATAAATTCCGAATCATGTGTGTCTCTCTCAAAAGGTGTGTACAGCAAAGATGATTGTGGTAAACTAAAAAGCAAAGACTCAAATCATACAAGACGCTCCAAGCAAAACACATATCATGTGGTGAATAAAAATATAGCTCCAAGTAAAGTTACCGATGGAAGTAGACGAAAGAGGGAATGCCTTCTGGGGCATCCCCAAGCTTTGGCTTTTTGGTGTCCTTTGATTATCTTGGGGTGCCATGGGCATCCCCAAGCTGAGGCTCTTTCCACTCCTTGTTCCATAATCCATCAAATCTTTTACCCAAAACTTGAAAACTTCACAACACAAAACTTAACAGAAAATCTCGTGAGCTCCGTTAGCGAAAGAAAACAAAAGATCACTTCAAGGTACTGTAATGAACTCATTGTTTATTTATATTGGTGTTAAACCTACTGTATTCCAACTTCTCTATGGTTTATAAACTATTTTACTAGCCATAGATTCATCAAAATAAGCAAACAACACACGAAAAACGGAATCTGTCAAAAACAGAACAGTCTGTAGTAATCTATAACTAACGCAAACTTCTGGAACTCAAAAAATTCAGCCAAAATAGGACGACCTAGACAATTTGTTTATTGATCAGCAGAAATTGGAATCAATATTTTATAACGTTCTGGTGATTTTTAACAATTGTTTTCGTGAACAGAAAGTTTCTGGAATTTTCATCAAGATCAAATAACTATCATCCAAGAAGATCCTATAGGTTTAACTTGGCACAAACACTAATTAAAACATAAAAAAATCTAACCAGAGGCTAGAACAAATATTTATTCCTAAACAGAAGCAAGAAGCAAAAAAACAAAAAATAAAATTGGGTTGCCTCCCAACAAGCGCTATCGTTTAACGCCCCTAGCTAGGCATAAAAGCAAGGATAGATCTAGGTATTGCCATCTTTGGTAGGCAATCCATAAGTGGCTCTCATAATAGATTCATAAGGTAATTTTATTTTCTTTCTAGGGAAGTGTTCCATGCCTTTCCTTAACGGAAATTGGAATCTAATATTCCCTTCCTTCATATCAATGATTGCACCAATCGTTCTAAAGAAAGGTCTACCAAGAATAATAGGACATGAAGGATTGCAATCTATATCAAGAACAATAAAATCTACGGGCACATAATTCCTATTTGCGACAATAAGAACATCATTAATTCTTCCCATAGGTTTCTTGATAGTGGAATCCGCAAGGTGCAAGTTTAAAGAGCAATCATCAAAATCACGGAAACCTAACAAATCGCATAAAGTTTTTGGAATCGTGGAAACACTAGCACCTAAATCACACAAAGCATAGCATTCATGATATTTAATTTTAATTTTAATAGTAGGTTCCCATTCATCATAAAGTTTTCTAGGGATAGAAACTTCCAACTCAAGTTTTTCTTCATAAGATTGCATCAAAGCATCAACGATATGTTTAGTAAAAGCTATATTTTGGCTATAAGCATGAGGAGAATTTAGCACGGATTGCAACAAGGAAATACAATCTATCAAAGAGCAATTATCATAATTAAATTCCTTGAAATCCAAAATAGTGGGTTCATTAATATCTAGAGTTTTGATCTCTTCAATCCCACTTTTACCAATTTTAGCATCAAGATCTAAAGACTCCGAATTTTTGGAACACCTTCTAGGTAAGGGTGGCTCATATTCAGTCCCATCATTATCAAGATTCATATTGCAAAACAAAGATTTAATAGGGGACACATAATTAATTTTTAGATCTTCATCTTTATTTTCACAAAAAAATTCCGGCTTAGCGGCCATCTTATTAACTAAGGTGGCTTGCTTATCCGAAACTTCAGCTATTAACTTTTCGAGATGAGCAATCTGAGATTTCAAACCATAAAATTCTTTAGACATATCATCGAGCTCTTTATTCATATAACCCATAAAGCTTTTTTGTTCCTTAAGATCGTTCCTAAAGAAATTATTATGCTCAAATTGTAAAACCATAAAACTCCTGACGTTGCTTTCGATCTCTTTCTAACCTTTTAAGGTGAAGATCACCAAATCTAGGTAGAGCCATCGTGACAAGCAAGCAATCCAACACACGAGCAAAACAAGAAGCAAGCGAGAAAGAGGCGAACGGAAAAGAGAGGGCGAATAAAACGGCAAGGGTGAAGTGGGGGAGAGGAAAACAAGAGGCAAATGGAAAATAATGTAATGCGAGGGAGATGAGTTTGTGATGGGTACTTGGTATGTCTTGACTTGACTTGACTTGGCATAGATCTCCCCGACAACGGCGCCAGAAATCCTTCTTGCTACCTCTAGAGCACTGCGTTGGTTTTCCCTTGAAGAGGAAAGGGTGATGCAGTAAAGTAGCATAAGTATTTCCCTCAGTTTTTGAGAACCAAGGTATCAATCCAGTAGGAGACCACGCACAAGTCCCTCGCACCTACACAAACAAACAAGAACCTCGCAACCAACGCGATAAAGGGGTTGTCAATCCCTCAACGGTCACTTACGAGAGTGAGATTTGATAGATATGATAAGATAATATTTTTGGCATTTTTTATGATAAAGATGCAAAGTAAAATAAACGGCAATGAAAATAGCTAAGTGTTGGAAGATCAATATGATGGAAAATAGACCCGGGGGCCATAAGTTTCACTAGTCGCTTCTCTCAAGAGCATAAGTATTACGGCGGGTGAACAAATTACTGTTGAGCAATTGATAGAATTGAGCATAGTTATGAGAATATCTAGGTATGATCATGTATATAGGCATCACGTCCGAGACAAGTAGATCGACTCCTGCCTGCATCTACTACTATTACTCCACACATCGACCGCTATCCAGCATGCATCTAGAGTATTAAGTTCATAAGAACGGAGTAACGCTTTAAGCAAGATGACATGATGTAGAGGGATAAACTCATGCAATATGATATAAACCCCATCTTGTTATCCTCGATGGCAACAATACAATACGTGCCTTGCTGCCCCTACTGTCACTGGGAAAGGACACCGCAAGATTGAACCCAAAGCTAAGCACTTCTCCCATTGCAAGAAAGATCAATCTAGTAGGCCAAACCAAACTGATAATTCGAAGAGACTTGCAAAGATAACCAATCATACATAAAAGAATTCAGAGAAGATTCAAATATTGTTCATAGATAAACTTGATCATAAACCCACAATTCATCGGTCTCAACAAACACACCACAAAAGAAGATTACATCGAATAGATCTCCAAGAAGATCGAGGAGAACATGGTATTGAGATCCAAAAAGAGAGAAGAAGCCATCTAGCTAATAACTATGGACCCGAAGGTCTGAGGTAAACTACTCACACATCATCGGAGAGGCTATGGTGTTGATGTAGAAGCCCTCCGTGATCAATGCCCCCTCCGGCAGGACGCCGGAAAAGGCCCCAAGATGGGATCTCACGGGTACAGAAGGTTGCAGTGGTGGAATTAGGTTTTCTTGGATGCTTCTGTTGGTTTGGGGGTACGTAGGTATATATAGGAGGAAGAAGTATGTCGGTGGAGCAACATGGGCCCCACGAGGGTGGAGGGCGCGCCTGGGGGGGGGGGGGTTGGCGCGCCCCCCTGCCTCGTGCTCTCCTGATTGCTTTCTTGACATAGGGTCCAAGTCCTCTGGATCACGTTCGTTCCGAAAATCACGTTCCCGAAGGTTTCATTCCGTTTGATATTCTTTTTCTGCGAATCACTGAAATAGGCAAAAAAACAACAATTTGGGCTGGGCCTCCGGTTAATAGGTTAGTCCCAAAAATAATATAGAAGTGTATAACAAAGCCCATTAATCATCCAAAACAGAATATAATATAGCATGAAGCAATAAAAATTATAGATACGTTCGAGACGTATCAATACATAGACAGACAAAGTGTCCCTAGTATGCCTCTACTTGACTAGCTCGTTAATCAAAGATGGTTAAGTTTCCAGCCATAGACATGTGTTGTCATTTGATGAACGGGATCACATCATTAGAGAATGATGTGATGGACAAGAACCATCCGTTAGCTTAGCACTATGATCGTTTAAGTTTATTGCTATTGCTTCCTTCATGACTTATAAATGTTCCTATGATATGAGATTATGCAACTCCCGAATACCGGAGGAACACTCAGTGTGCTATCAAACGTCACAACATAACTGGGTGATTATAAAGATGCTCTAGAGGTGTCTCCGACGGTGTTTGTTGAGTTGGCATAGATCGAGATTAGGATTTGTCACTCCGAGTGTCGGAGAGGTATCTCTGGGCCCTCTCGGTAATGCTCATCACATAAGCCTTGCAAGCAATGTGACTAATGAGTTAGTCATGGGATGATGCATTACGGAACGAGTAAAGAGACTTGCCGGTAACGAGATTGAACTAGGTATGATGATACCGAGGATCGAATCTCGGGCAAGTAACATACCGATGACAAAGGGAACAACGTATGTTGTTATGCGGTTTGACCGATAAAGATCTTCGTAGAATATGTAGGAGCCAATATGAGCATCCAGGTTCCGCTATTGTTTATTGACCGGAGATGTGTGTCGGTCATGTCTACATAGTTCTCGAACCCGTAGGGTCCGCACGCTTAACGTTCGGTGACGATTTATATTATGAGTTATGTGATTTGATGACTAAAGGTTGTTCGGAGTCCCGGATGAGATCACGGACGTGACGAGGAGGCTCGAAATGGTTGAGACATAAAGATTCATATATTGGAAGGTTACATTCGGACACCAGAATGGTTCGGGTCATTTCAGATGAATTTCGGAGTACCAGGGGTTACCGGAACCCCCCCGGGAAGTTATTGGGCCTCATGGGCCTAGTGGTGGAAGAGAGGGGGTTGGCCAGGGAGTGGCGCGTGCCCCCCTAGCCCAAACCGAATTGGACTAGGGTTGGGGGGGCCCTTTCCTTGTCTCGTCCTCCTCCATCCCTCCTTCTCCTACTAGGAATAGGAAAGAGGAGGGGAATCCTACTTGGACTAGGGAGTCCTTGTAGGATTCCCCACACCTGGCGCGCCCCCTAGGGCCGGCCACCTCTTCCCTCCCCTCCTTTATATACATGGCCAGGGGGCACCCCATAGACACACAAGTTGATCTTTTAGCCGTGTGCGGTGCCCCCTCCACAGTTACACACCTCGGTCATATCATCGTAGTGCTTAGGCGAAGCCCTGCGCCGGTAACTTCATCAGCACCATCACCACACCGTCGTGCTGACGAAACTCTCCCTCGTCCTCAACTGGATCAAGAGCTCGAGGGACGTCATCGAGCTGAACGTGTGCTGAACGCGGAGGTACCGTACGTTCGGTGCTTGGATCGGTTGGATCGCGAAGACGTTCGACTACATCTACCACGTTACTAAACGCTTCCGCTTTTGGTCTACGAGGGTACGTGGACACACTCTCCCCGCTCGTTGCTATGCTTCTCCTAGATAGATCTGGTGTGATCGTAGGAAGTTTTTTGAATTACTACGTTCCCCAACAATTACTGTGCCTTTTTCCCAACTTTTTGTTTGGAATTAATATGCAGTACAACCATTGCCAAAGTATACTGATCAACAGATCATCTTCTAAATCATTCATCCAATTACAATTCTCTGTATGACCGCTTCAGTCAGATGATGACTTACCATATATTACATATAAATGGGCTCATATTTATCTTATTTGCACAGTTGCACCTCTCCTTCATTTGTCCATGTCATTTACTTATACCTCCACATGAAAATTATTATTATTGGTATAGATTATGTGCACATGAATAATTACGTGAATATTAGACAACTATTTTGATAATTATTTGATGGCAAGTGAGACGTGCGTTGCACGTGCAAGCTTATCTACTACTACCCCTATAAAAGCACGAAGTGCAGAGATCCTAATCGATGCAAGCTATCCATACAGAAGATCGTACACTCCATGATGCTCAAATCTAATCTTTAGTGCTAATTGCAATTAGCGCCTGCCTCTCCATACGCACGACCGTGTAGTCCACCGGTCGCACGGTTCCGTCATTTCATCAATAAAAAAGAAACTAACCGTCCAGTCGCACTCCTCGTGCTGTTACAGCTGCACTCCTCGCTCCCCGCCGCCCTTGCCCGTGACAGTGCGCAGCACGCCGTCCGCGCCACCCTCCTCGCCTCCATCCACGCACGCGGTCATGCCCTGCATGCCATCCGCGCCGCCCTCGCCAATGGACTCCAGTCGCCCTCCTCGCTCCACATGGTGGTGCCCTGGATGCCATCCACGCCACCCTCGCCGACGGACTTCGGTTGCCCTCCTCGCTCCACATGGTGGCATGGCTCCTCACGGAAGGACTTCCAGCCAGCACAACCCTACCACCCCTCAGGGACGGACTTGCAGCTGCATGCCCTGCCCGCGTAGGAACATGAGCTGTCTGAAGATTTGTCACCCATAGCATACTCTGCAGGTTGAACTGGTTGCTTAAAATTAGCATCATAGCTATTAGCTGAATTTTTTGTATCTAAAAGTGCTATTTATCGACTAGAGGGGGGTGAATAGGCGATTTTTATGGAAGTCTTCAATACACGGGGGTTTTGAAGACAAATAGTAGAAATGATCCTATTAATATGCAGCGGAAGGCAGACTACACTAGACAAGCCATAGTCAAGTAAGCAAAGAAGTGAAAGCACGAAGACTATCGGCAGCTAGGTAGTATGGATCAGGATGGAAGATAGTATTAAGCCAAACAGTAAATAGTCTTCACACAGTGAGGACAATCAGATCATGCAAGCAATGACTTCATGAAGATCAACTGAGAGTAAAGAGAGGTAAGGGATATAACCAGTTGCTTGGCGAGGACAAGGATTTGGTAGACCAGTTCCAGTTGCTGTGACAACTGTACGTAAGGTTAGGGAGGCTGAGATTCAACTCAGAAGACCGCGTCTTCACCTTATTCCCCTTGAGCTAAGAACACTTAGTCCTCGCCCAATCACTCTGGTAAGTCTTCAAGGTAGACTTCCAAACCTTCACAGACTTCGTTCATTGGCAATCCACAATGGCTCTTGGATGCTCAGAACGTGACGCCTAACCGGCTGGAGGATTCACAGTCCTCAAGTGTAACAAGTCTTTAGATCACGCAAACAGAAAGACTTCAGTGACGCCTAACACTCTTTGACTCTGGGTGTTTTGGGCTTTGTCCTCGCAAGGATCTCTCTCTCAAATGCTTCGGAGGTGGGTTGCTCTCAAACGACAAAAGCCGTGAACTAACTCTGAGCAGCCACCAATTTTTGGTGTAGGGGGTGGGCTATTTATAGCCAGGAGGCAACCCGATCTGATTTGTCCAAAATGACCCTGGGCCACTAAGGAACTGACACGCGTCCAACGGTCAGATTTCAAAAACACGCGGCAGCTTGACTTGGGCTACAAGTAAAGCTGACTCATCCAGCTCTGGATGAGATTTGCTCTCATTGTCTTCGCTCGAAGACATAGGATTTGGTTGAGCATCACATCAGTCACTCTGAATTTGTTCACTTGGACCCCACTTAACAGTACGGTGGTTCCTATGACTCAACAAAGAAGAAAGGAAACTACGAAACAACTATGTCTTCGCACTCCATAGTCTTCATGTGAATGTCTTCTCATGTCATAATCTTCACTGTGAATATCTTCACATACCACCATTGTCTTCAATGTCTTCACACATTTTTAGGGTCATCTCTGGTAGGTAAATCGAATTAGTATGAGACTACTACCTGTGTTATCCCGCAATTCTCACAAACACATTAGTCCCTCAACCAAGTTTGTCGTCAATACTCCAAAACCAACTAAGGGTGGCACTAGATGCACTTACAATCTTCCCCTTTTTGGTGATTGATGACAAACTGGTTGAAGTTTTCAACGGGGATAAAAGTATGTGAAAGTTTAAGGATTGAGGCATTGTCTTCATAAGCAGCAAGGCTCACTACAAAAAAAAGACACATCCGTGACATTTTGGGCCGAACGAATTTTTTTTCTGTCATACCTATGACACTTCTATGACAATAATTGCGACAAAACCCGGTATCATCATAGATGTTGTGGGGTCCTACTTCTATGACAAAAAATCATGACAGAAAATGGGCTTTTCGTCCTGGGCGGGCCGAAGACGCAGTTGCGTGACATTCTTTGGGCCGTCCATGACGAAAAAACCGTGGTAAAAGCGAGGCCGAGGAAAATATCGGGGAGTTCCCGGTTACGGTGGGTGGTCGGTGGCCGAGCGATGCGCGTTTCTCTCGTACATACGTGCGTGTGTGCGAGGCGTTGGGCTCTAACTGAACCCGAGCGAGGCATTGGGCTCTAACTGAACCCGAGCAATTGCACTGCAGGCTACGCGTTACTGAACCCGAGCGATCGATCGATCCCTTACTGTTAACTGAACTCGAGTGATTCCTTCGCTACTGCTGCTAACTGAAGCCGATTGAACACTGCTGCCTCCTTCCCTTGATGAACAGTGAGTGTTGTTGAGGGGGCTTGGATGAACAGTTCCCGGTGGGGGTTGGATGAACAGGACCCCGAGGTAGTAGAGGCCGTTGCCGCTGGATGAACAGTACCCCGATCGATCGAGCTGGTGGATGAACAGGACCCCATGGAGGGCTAGATGAACAGGACCCCGTGGAGGGCTGGTTGAACAGTAGTCGGTGGAGGGCTGGTTGAACAGTAGCCAGTGGAGGGCTGGATGAAGAGTAGCCCGTGGAGGGGTGGTTGAACAGGACCCCCGTGGAGAGGGCTAGTTGAACAATAGCCGGTGGAGGAGCGCGCGGTGGAGGCTGGATGAACATGAGCCCGTGGATGAACAGTCGCAGGTGGAGGCTGGAGGAGGTCGACGGTGGATGAACAGGAGCCCGTGGAGGCTGGGGGAGGTCGACGGTGGAGATGAACAGTATCCCGTGGAGTCCAGTTTTGCGGTACGCCACACCCCTCCCGATGAACAGGACCCCCGTTTCGACCGTAGCGCTCCAACACAAGCCCGTTTCCTCCGTTTTGCGGTACGCCACGCCCCTCCCGATCAACAAGACCCCGTTTCGACTATAGGAGGTCCGTTTCCTCCGTTTTGCGGTACGCCAGACCCCTCCCGATGAACAAGATCTCGTTTCCACCGTGGCCGGTCGAACACAAGGCCGTTTCCTCCGTTCTGCGGTACGCCAGGCCTCGTTTCCATCGCCTGTTCCGTCCAAGCCGGTTGGCTCCCGATGAATGGCACGCGTTCCGTTGCCTCCCGATGAACACGACGCATTCCGTTGCCTCCCCATGAACATGACGACAACGCAATTTGTCCGTTCTGTCCCAGCCACAGCCATGTAGAGCCCTAGTCGTACGTATGCGCGAGTAGGCGTTCGAGACCCCGCCCGTATGTACGTACATGGCCGTATTTACTTTCTTGCACCCTGGCCGCTGTACATACGTCTACATGCTATGTGGGCGCCTCTACTACCACACGTGCGCACCTCTACATGACCAGTACGTACATACACGTTCGCGACCGGAATGACATCGCTACATATGCTTCGACCAGGTGGGTCCCGACTGTCAGGCACTTCCTTGCGTGCGAAGATGTAGATGGTGGGTCCCAGCAGTCAGGGGGAAACATTTTTTTCGTGAAATACGATGGCCCGTCCGGTGGGTCCCTGCTGTCAGGTGGAGGAATAATTATTTTCCGCGTAATAAGGAGGCACTTCCTTGCTGCGGCCGTGGACCCAGCTGTCAGCCTCTCCACGTACAGTACTCTTCCGATGGAAGTCGATCGTTGACCACATTGACCGCGCCGCGCCGAGAGCACCAAGGCGGTGGACGATGGTGAGGCCTAGGAAGGGGACGACCCGGAGCCGGGGAAGACGCGGCAGTGGATGCCTACGCAGAGAGGAGTATGAGGGTTCACTGGTTCGGCTGCGGTGTGAGGATGCCGTCGCCGCAGGGCCTGGCCAGCGGTGGGAGTGGTAGGGGTAGGTGAGGCCTCCGCGGCAGCAGAGCTGGCCACGGGAGGCAGGAGCAGGTAGCACGACCAGCGCTGCTTTGGGTGGCTGGAGCAAGAAGACCAGAGGTTGAAGAATCACAACGGCCGTTGGATGGACATCGTACGGTCACTGCAGCTAGAATCGTTTATATTGACTAAGTTGACAAAGCCCTTGGTACGCGTCAACTTAGTAGGCCCACAGGTCAGCCTCCGAAACAGTGCACCCCAGATGTCAGGGGGAGGAATCATTTTTTGGGCAGCTGAAGCTACAATATCCGACATTGAAGAAGAAGCACGACATCCGTTGGATGGACATCCAACGAACACTGCTGCTAGAACCGTGTGTTGACTATAAGTTGACAAAGCCTTGCATACGCGTCAACTTAGTAGGCCCACAAGTGTGTGGCAGAGAACTTATAGCCTATTTGCGATTTGTAAGAATGTACAGCCCATTTTTGAATTCTAATGGAATTTACTACAACCCATTTACAGTTTGTTAAAAGGACAACCCATTTTCTAGCTAAGACAACGATTAATAATTTCAACCAACCGTTCAAAACAGAATTCAATAAAATTTCCCACATTTTGATGGGATCCGAAATATTTTTATCCTGAAATTTCTAGTCATATTAAATACAATTTAAATATAAATTTGTATTACATAAAAATCCAACGAAACATTGCGCGCGTAATAATTAATGAATTAAAATTTTCAAAATCCAGAAATATTATTTTACAAAGTAATTACGTGTTTGGTGCATTTTTTATAGTTACAGCCTAGTTTTTATAATTACATCCCATTTATTATTTATTAAAGCCCATTTTCTTGTTAAGCCTAATGCATCCTTCCTAGGAAAGATTTGCAGCCCAGCGGGGCGGAGAATAACAAGTTGACCTTGCCTGGGTATTCCTCAAAAAAAAAGTATAGCTGGGCTAGCCATTTTCAGCTTGAAAAAATTAATATCTGGGTTGGATATCTGGCCTGGGCTAGACGGGCCACAACCCGCCCAGTTAATACCCCGCTCTCCTCTGAACTACAACGAAAACATCGCTCAAGAAAAACTCTGCAGTGCTCACACCTCAAAAAGACAAATACTGCTCGAGCTACTTGGTCCCAACTGTCGGCCGCTCCTTATGCAATTCTCTCGTTTATTGACTACATAGGTTGACAATGGTGTGGGACCGTGATGTCAGGAAACCAGGAGGAAGCAAAAAATATTACAGTATATAATAAGGAGGCACTTGCGTACGTGCGGCTATGGCCCTGGTGGGTCCCCACTGTCATCCTCTCCAAGTAAAGTCATCTCCTCATTCCTCATGCCGTTGACCATGTTGACAATGCGAGACGACGGCGCCACGGCGAGCACAACAACTCGAAGGACAACAGAGAGGGCCTCGCAGGCCCTACAGATGGTCTGATACAGCGCCCGCTGCTCATTCCGGAAGCCAGGATCATAGGGCCACATGTCCGCGACGGCATTGTCGTCCGCTTGTTCACCGGTGCTCATTGAGGAGACGGAGGTTGCAACACATGTCCTCCTGCGCTGGTAGCCTTCCGCCATTAGGGCGTCGAAGTGGGTCGCACCTGCTCTATGGTGAACACGGCATGAACCGGCTTGGACAGTGGCGCCGGCTCCTGGTCGGAAGCTACGTCCATCGTCTGATTGTCGTCGCTTAGCTCGGCGAGCTCGCTGGTGAGCCAGCATGTCCTGGCTGCTGGCTGACCCACTACCAAGCACGAGTCTGACTGCCCTGGCCCACCCACACCGCCTCCCTCGCCCGCGCGCACTTTCCGCCCGAAACGGTCAGCGTCGCCCGCCCCGCTTCCCGGTGCAGGCGATTGTTCTGCCTTCAAACGACAATGCCGCCCGTCTGTCCGTCTGCCACCCACATTAATGATACGCGGTTGCCGAGGCGGCTACTCCGGCGCCACACGTCCGTCCCTCCACCACCCACCATTGCTATATAAACTGCTGCGCCAGCCATAGCCGCAGTCATCCGCCTCTGTTCCCTTTCTCCTGTCCACACCACTACTGTCTACTCCCACCATGGCTTCCTCGCGCTCCAGCGCTCTTCGGGACGGGCGGACAACGGACCACAAGGAGATGGCAGCCATTGCTGCCGACTGGCTGGCCGGCAAGCAACCGGACGACGACGACGTCCCAATGGAGAACATGGTAGTCGATGATCCGGCGCAACCCCCTCCTGCGCGCCATCCTCACCAGTGCATTGCACCATGACCATGCGAGGCCCGTGCCCAATACATGGATACGGTGAGGCAGAAGCGTCAGGAGCAATTCCGGGAGGCGCAGGCCGACACCACCTACAACCACCATCTCCTCCAGGAGCACCTGCAGGCGGAGGAGCATATTGCTGTGGAGCGGGCGGAGCAGGAGGCGCTGCTCGACTCAAACCGCTCCGCCCGCGAGGGCCGCCTCGAGCGCTGGCGGTACCGCATGCGGGTGGCGGAGGCTGCGGCCGCCTACAATGAGGGCGATGAAGCGGGCGAGGCGCTGTTTGGCAAGACCGAGGACGAGGCAGAGGACAATGCCGGCTCCGACGAGTCCCCGCTCCGCTGGCGTCGACGAGGCCCTGCTCCGCCGAGGCCCCGCGGCGCCAACTACGAGGCACAGGACACCACCGGCTCCGCCAAGGCCCCGCCCCGCCAACAACGAGGCAGAGGACATCGACGGCTCAGCCGATGCCCCACCCTGCCGGCAACGAGGGGGAGGATTTCCCCCGCTCTGCCGAGGCACCCCCCGCCGGCAACGAGACAAAGGACATCGCCGGCTCCATCGAGGCCCCGCCCCGCTGCCAACGAGGCCGCGCCACACAGAAAACGAGGAAGAGTAGAACATGGTAGGTCGCCGTCGCTCGGGTCCAAGTAAGGCCACCGCTACTACCCTCCGGTTGAAGCCAAGCTAGGTGGGTTGACCATTGATGGCCGAATAGCTTCTCGGCGGTGATGTGGAGTCGGAGAGCTATGTTGGAGAAGGACGCTGGTTCAGTTACTTAACTGCAGGTGCAGTTGGGTCACTGGCATGTGGGCCCAAGAGGCATCCGGCCCACATGTAAGTGACGCAACTGCACCTGCTGTTATGTCAGTAAAGCTCAGTCCGCTGGAGAAGAAGCTTCTGCTTGGCTCAGCCGGACACGGGTGCTACGGTTAATTAATTATACCTCCAGCGCACCCCTTTTTATTTGAATAATGTATGAAATGTAATGAAATTCGGCATGTTTATATGAAATCCGGCAGTGTATGAATGAATTTAGTTCGATTTGTTTGAATTCTTGTATCACTGGCATTGGATGAACATGCAAAACAATAAGTACTAGCATTATTCCCAGGGTGATCACCTTGTTTGCAGCATTTTCACATGTACTCCCTCCGGTCCTTTTTAGTCTGCATATAAGTTTTGTCTGAACTAAAGTATCTCTACTTTGACCAATCTTACAGAAAAAATTATCAAATTCACAATGTAAAATCAACTGACTTGAAAGATATCTAATATGCGAAGTAAAAAGGAATAGAGGGAGTACAAAATTTAGCGTTCCTGTACATTGCAATCAACATATAGGCCTGGCAATTCATAGAGAACATTCAAAACAATAGATGATTATGCATCTCAGCGATTCACATGTCAGAGCCAATATTTACTTCACAACTAAAGAATAAAGAAAAATTGATAGATGCTGCTAACAGCAAAGGGCGTCCCATTCGAAAATATCAAACGCATGTCTTCTTGCTAACATCAATGAGCTAAATTTGACAAGGTTGTCCCATTCCAAAATGTCAAATGCGTGTTGTTTTGCGTACATCAATGAGCAAACTTTGACAAGGTTTTCCCATTCCAAAATATCAAATGCCTACGATTGTGGAATGGGCAGGGTTTGCCATCAGTTCGGACATTGACATGGCACCTCGTGCTAAATAAACCAGCTGTTCTTTTTGTGAAGTTCCACCAAAATCAACCAAATTCGTGCGTAGCTTGTATGATTTTGCCTTTATATGTTGCAACGCCTTGAACATATCGGCACCTCCTTTCTTGTGGTATCTAAACAGTAGCACAACACCAATAGAGATGAAAAAGCTCAATCATATGGATGAAATCCGTGGGCGAGTACCAACCTTTGTCAGGAGGCTTATTGTGTAGAGCATACAGATCAAGCACTTCTTCGGAACCATCTGTTGTTATCTACTATGGTTTCCATGCTTACTATATACTCCTCAATTAGTTTAATGTTTCCAACATCTTCTTGTGCAGTTCCACTAAAATATATGGTATCTTCAAAGAAGATCCCTGTTTGCACAAGTAGAGATAATTACATATTACATTAAGAGTGGCATCAAATCAGTGGCAAAACAATTGCTCGTTCCAGCCATAGCAATAAATTAAGATGCAAAACTATATCATTACTTGTGTCATCATAGTTCCAGTGCTTCATTACAGCATCGGGAGTTGATTTTTGTTTTTCTTCCGCTTGTTCTTCCCCTTCATCACTTGGTTCAATAACAGACAAGCTTCGCCTTCAATGTAAGATTTGGCATGTCAATTTGGGAGCACAAGTATAGCACTAAACAACGACGTTAATTTTCAGATGAAAGTGGCAAAATACAGGCCAACAGTTGTGAAATATCCTTATCTTACCTCAATGGGATATTACGGTGCACATACAGATTGAAAGTCTTGTCTCCATTTGTGCAGTTCCCTAAAATCAAGCAACATTAGCATACAAGTAGCACAACATATGAAAGCACACTGCACAATCATGTGAAAGAAGGCTAGTACTGACCTCTCATGACGCGAAATTCAAACAACTCACAAGAAGAAGATCTGAACCAAATTTGCCAACACTGATAGGAAGTAAGATCTCCTCTTGTGCAGTTCCACTAAGATCAAGCAATCAAGCAACATCGTCAGTGTGACATTTTGGTTGAACTGCACAAAACACACTTAAAACAAAAGTGTTTTGTGCACAAAAGTGTTTTGTGCAGTGCAACAAAAGGTCACAATAGCAACGAGGTGAAGTAGATAACCCTGTTTACACAGAGGTGCAAAGGAAACAACTAGTGGTCAATAACGGTGGATGACACAGAAGCCAACAAAAAGAAGCATCTAACTTATCTAAATGGGAAAGAAAGCAAGACAGTAGAATTTCTCAAACGGTGGCATTGATTAATATTAACAGAGAGATTATATTAACAATAAAATTCGTTAAACATGTAATTTGCTTTTAACTGTGGCATTGCATCAATTTTCCAGCGGCATTATTAGAGGGTGTTTGTTTACAGGGACATTTTGGTGTAGGGACTAAAAAAAGCCCGTGTCAATCCCATCTAAACCATACAGGAGGGACTTTTAGGGACTAAAGAAAGAAGACCCCGAGGGAGAGTCTTTTTGGGACTTTTTCCAACAGTTGCCCCTGCCCCGCATCGCAGCTTGTCTCTATTAGTTCATTACTAGGGGTAACATGGTCTTTTAGCATGTCATTTAATAACCTCTAGTCCATGTTTAGTCCCTGGAACCAAGCAGGTAGGGACTAGGGAGTTTTTAACCAAATAGGGCCTTAGATTAACAACAACTAAAGAGTTGCACGGGACAGTGGACGCACCAGCACCATGTGCCTCTACCGATGTATGAAGGGGTGATGCACAGTCTGTTGCAACAAAGAACAAAAACAACCAAGGAGCATATTTGTGTTGGTCCCAGTTTTGTTATCTTTAGACACCTTTCCCTGTGTGAGCGCAACAAATCTAGTCCCGCTCAAACTCTACAGCCTTGTCCCCCAAAACAAAAGATCAGTTTGTTACAGATGTGCGTACTGCATTTGTCATTGTTTCCCCTTTCCGACCAACGTAGGTGCTGGATAGCCAGTCTGTACTAGTAGTTTCCCCTTCCTTTCCTCTTTGAACCACGTCCTAGATTCATGCTATACAACTTTCCCCACTACTTTCCTGTTTGATCCAACACCTAGATTCGAGTGCAGAAGCGGAAAAAGCCCACATGCAGCTAGCGCAATGCATGTGGAATAAGTAAATAATACCTTAAGGTTCTTGAGGTGGGGTTCGGTGGGCGACCGGAGGCCGTTCGGCCCACACTATGTATGGCGGCGAGGAAGAAGGGGTCGAAGGCCCTCCCGCCCCGCCGCTGGGTGAAAGAGAACAACTGCGCCGGTAGTGGATTCCCTTCCTCGCCGACGGCGACAGCGTTAAGCCTCCTTCCCTTCCCGGCGGACGGATCCTGCCGGCTCTTTAACTAGCAGTGAGGGGAGAGAGAGAGGCCAATGAAGTCTTGTTTAGATCTGGACAGGGTGAGAGAGTGTGAAGAGAGCAACTACAAGCGCTGAGGCTCCAGCGTGTATATATATACTAGAGAGAGAGTGTGAAGAGTGCAAACCCTAGAAAACAAGCGCCGAGGCTGTAGCGTATATGTGATGAGGTGATTATACGGTCACTACGAGATCGTATAGCTCCATATCCATCCATTTTGACCAGTCAAAGAATCCTCCTGGCACCGCCCCAGATCACTTTCTCACTCTGTCATGCGGGGCCTACCTGTCATTGGGTGGAAGAAAGAAGTCGAACAAAAACAAAATTATGCTCAAGTGTAGTTATCGAACCCGAGACCTCAAGTTTGATGAGCGAACAGGCTAACCAGCTACACCACCCCCACGTTATGTTTAACGAGAGGAAAATAACCTTTAATACACTCCTGCATTCGTGTGACAAGCATGCCGTGTTTTTTTTGCGTGGGAGTCATTGGGATTTAAATCATAGTCGTGTCATGTGGCTTTGGTGGTAAGGTCTTTTGGGATTTAAAGCAGTGTTGGTAGTACAGAAATAATGCAGCCTTAGTCACCTTACTTTTCTCCACGTAGTACGTTGGGTCCCACCAGTCAAAGGGTGAAACAAACAAATTAATAAGAAAAATTATAAGCGCCAGCGGTGTATCTTACCTCACACATCTCGCTACTGCTCGTGAACACTGTCCAATTGATCCCTCTGTTCACTCACGTACTATTTTAAGTGAATTCGTATTATAACATGCACACAATTTTGGGCACTTGTATTCTACCTAAGTCAGTGTGCCACCGTATCTCGTACTACTCCCTCCGTCTAGGTGTAATAAGTCACATTAGAAGGTGCAGCGGGACCAAGGTGCAAGCAGATTGGAGGAGAAGGAGAAACTTGACCGGTCCTTCCTCCAATCAAAGCCCTGATTTCTGTCTCTAAACGCAACAATGCATCAACGCGTAGTTGCGCTCCATGCATTGGGTTTCCAGGGGAGATAACAAGGCAGAGTAACTTGGACTAGTAACAAGGAGCGTTTGGTTACATTGCTAGGCTGGTCATAGTGGTGAGTAACTTGGACTAGTAACATGCATATGTTACTAGTCTATGTTACTACCTTCATAGTAGGTAGTAACATATGGATGGTAACATGCAAGTCTTCATTAATTGAGATATAGACTCATTTTACCTCGGCGCGCGCGCGCGCGTGTGTGTTTAACAGCATGTGAGAGCGACACATCGACCTACTCCTACAAAGAGATGGTGTGTAGTGTACGATTTAGCCACGAGAGTCGGTGCATCCTCTCGTTTCTGGGCATCTGGTCGGGACAGCTGCCACGCCCGCTCCTGACCATCCTGGCCCACCCAAAGCCCCTCCATTGCCCGCGCGCGCTTCCCACCTGAAACGGTCAGCGCCGCTCCAAAGAATCGGTGCCGCATTCATGCCCAGGCAGAGCGGATGCGACCTCTCACTGGCGCCTGCGTTGAAGGGAGAAGCAGATTCAAGAGTGATGGTTGCTTCGTCCGTCCAACTTACTGCTGGGTCTATGTGATTTGACGGCTCATTGGTCATTATTACTGGGGTGGTAGGACTGCTGGATGTCCCACGCTTTCGGCGAAAGGAGGTACTACTAGATTACAATTTTCTCCATTCTCAGTGGAGGAGTGCGAGAGCAGTGAAAACACGCAGGCTCAGTGATTACATGGCCCACCTCACACTATCACCATATTTTCTGGACACCGTGCGACACCTAACTCTTTACATAGTACTAGTATAGTACGTACTGTAATTTATCAGCGAGATAAATTTGTACAATGCTATGAAGCTTCCAGCTTCTATTTCATGTATCTTGCGTCCAAGGTTGCCCGTTGCAACATTTCATCAAATACAAAGGAGACTAACATGCAAGCTATTGCATCTCAATGATTGACAGATCATAGCCAATATGTACTCCCTCCGTTCCAAAATAAGTGTCTCAACTTTATGCAAACTTTAGTACAAAGTTGTAATACTACTAAAGTTGACACTTATTTTGGAACAGAGACAGCTAAAGAAAAAAAGATCCATGCAGTCCCTAGCCGTTGAACCGTAAACCCTAACCAGGCTTTAATTTGCTGGCAACGTTGGAGCTTCCGAAGAAATGAAGTTTGCAACCCTTTGACCATCCGATCATTTTGTGCAGTTTCACCAAAATCGAGATGAGCATCCCTATGGCAAATAAATTGAAGAAGCGTGATTAGAATAAGATTACTGGGACTAGTTGATGAGACATAAACTCATCACAAATACAGTACGTAGAAGCCAGTAGAGGTATGCGCGGGGCAAAGAAGTAGAAATATCCACATGGAGTGATGTGGGCAGCTGGAGCAGTGGTGCAAGCCGGCTGTAAAGGGAGTTGTACCTGAGGGATGTCGGGACATAGCTCAACCTAGAGGAGGGCGGCAGGAGGAGGCAACTGCCCACGTTGCGACAGTGAGCAATGGATGAAGGCAACCTCACCAGCTTTGTGAGAGAGAACGGCGGGGACCCCCGATCGGGACGTGCCGACAGTGGGTTTTCGCCGCCGGCGACGGCGACCGCATCTACACTAAGCATCCACCCCTTCCCCCAGCGGACGTGATCCGCCGGGATCTTAGAGATGTGGCCACAGTCGTTTTGTGCGAGAGAGTGTGAAGACTGAAGAGAGCAACCCCAGCAAGCAACCGTGTAGGCTCGTCCTGCCTATGTATATAGTGGAGCGGTTTCCTTTTCTCTCCATATGAACCTATTTATATTGCGTACGTGCCACTAAAGAAAAAAACTTTATTTATAAATGATGCGGCACCTACTACTCGTTCTCCTATAAACCTTGCGCTTGGCATCTCCAAAATATTAACCTTGCGATTGGCTCTTCGCCTCTTCGGGAAGTCGAGCAATAATGGTACTGCAGTATATATCGTTCTGGCTACATGAAACCGAATGAATTGCTGCACATCCAACACGTGGGCGAGGGTCGAGGGGCGAGGGAGAGTGCGTACTATTACGTCCGTTTCAATATGGACTACATATAGAGCAAAATGAGTGAATCTACACTCTAAAATACGTCTATATACATCAGTGTTTGGAGTATGTACTAGTAGTTCATATTGAAATCTACTAAAGGACATATATTCCAAACAATATGATAATCTCTCTAACCAAGGTAGGGACGAGGAGTAAACGGAGGGAGTAGTAAATTTTCCTCCTCGTCCTGCGAGCCACCACGCGCGTGGGCGAGGGACCGGGCGTAAGGCGTACTAGTAAGTATTAGTAAGCAAGCTTCACCTCATCCTATGAGCCACCGCGCCCTTGGGCGGGGGAGACGGCGTACTAAGCAAGCTTTTCCTTGTTCTGCGAGTTGGCGGGACACATCAAAAGTACTCCAGTGTATAGAGCCTTGCCTCTAAGGTAGGCCCCAAATGGTTTGCCTCTTTTTTAACATAACGCGTCAAGTCGCAATTTGTTTGTTGAGACATGGTAGACGATCCTCCATAAAGTGGACAACTAGTACACGTGTCAAATTACCATGTGGGCTGCCTTTTCGTACAGAAATGAGCTCCACCATGTACCCGCGCGGGTGTGGTTGGGAAAGAGATGGGAGTACGTGCGCCGCGCGTGCACCTCTTCTCTTCACGTCCCCCACCTACGTGGGTGTGTGTAAGAGAGATACAAACCTAGACAGATGGCATGTGCGTTCATGAGTGTTTTTTGTTTGGGGGGGGTGATTTCGTGAATGTATTTGTGGGAATATGTGTCGATGAAATCTCAAACAAAATTTTGCATGCAATGTGTGTGAAATAGAGGCATATCCATATCATATAGAGAGGGCCAGAGGGGGCGATCCACGAGAAGAGAGGGAGGGGTCATAGATATCGATAGAGTCAAAGAGAGGATCAAGTGGGTGGGTGCGAGATGGATGAAGAGAGCCATCGAAATTGTGTGTGTCCAAGTCAAAGATATAGGGCGACTAACCTACCAGAACGTCAGAGGGCACAGGGCAAGTTTGTGTGTGGCAGGGAGACATGACT
>NC_057802.1:163168888-163171843 GCF_018294505.1 Triticum aestivum
TAGAGGCCTAACTAAAGAGGTAGAACGACTCGTATATGTGTTGAGAAGGAAAGGCCCAGCTATGTCTGAGGGAGATGGGTCGACTTCCATACATAACTGAAGGACGGGAAATAGGTTGGGATAGAGAGAGAGAGAGAGGAGAGAGGGAGGGAGAGGGGTAGAGTGCTGGATGGGTGATGGAGTTGCTTCTAGAAGATGGTGGGAGAGGCCTACTAGACAAACTGAGGGTAGAACGGCAATATTATCAATAAGAGTGGGGATGTGTTTCTGTGTGTGCCTGTGCATGATAGATCTGTCGGGACGCATGCATGGATGATGAAGGGGAACCATGTGTTTGCTAAGCAAACCAAACTAGATCGGTAGATCAATTGTTGTTTGTCGGAGGAAGGGAGATACATAACTAATGAGGTAGATCGATCGACGCGTGGGAAAAAACGAGTTATAATTAAGGACCTAGCTAGCTATATGTATAGCGGTAGATCGGTCGGTGTACATTCATTTCTTAGAGGCAAATAAGGCCCTGCGAGATGGATAGACAGAGAGAATGGAGCTAGGAGGTGGTGCGAGAGGCCGAGGTACTAGCTAGATAGGGGGAGGAGTGTGCGGTTGTGAGATCGATGAAAAGAGGGGCGAGAGTTTACACGTGTGTGGGACCGTATGAGAGACACGAGGCATGGACACAGAAAGGAGGAGATGGAAGGTGCGTGTGTATGTATGTTGTAGGCGGATGCTGGAGAGGTTTATCGATCGGTGTGTGTCGGAAAGGAGTTGTGGAGACTGTGGGAGAACGACCTAAAGAAAAAAATGAATGTGCGCGATGGATAGAATGCTGAGGGAGGGGGAGGGCGTGTGCATGCACAAGAGAAAGTTAGTGCTAGCTACAAAGGTTAGAGGATTGTGTGGGTGTAAGAGACTAACAAAGATCATAATTTGATATGAAAGTGGATTCATATATTTGAATAGGAGATCATAGTGTTATAAACATATGCATGCATGAATATAGCGGTGATACGCGTGCTGTGGTTTTGCACATGTTATACCATAATGTGATAATGCATGGCGTTTGCAACTCACAGCTAAATGTCGAACAATCTAAACCATACTATATATCAAACAATCTCACATTTTATTTGAATTTGTGATAATGTGTGGCGTTTGCAGCTTACAACTAAATATTAAACAATCTAAACAATACTATATATCGAACAATCTCATATTTTATTTGAATTTGTGGTAATGTGTGGTGTTTGCAACTCACATCTAAATACTTGTAGGCGTAGGGGGCGGGGCACCATACATTATGTGATAAACACATTATACATATGAGACATGGTTTAGATTATGAAGATCTAGCTAGAGCTTGAAATGTACTGTGATTTGAAATCAACATAAAGTGGATTCAAAAAATCGAGTTCGAGTTCATATAGTACACATAGTTCATATCTAACTCGAGAGTAATCATGTGGTGTCCTGTGAAGATAATACACAAACAATGGTTTAACTTGACAATAATGATGATTGTATATCTTATTTAAATAGAGAAACGAATTCAAATGGTTTGACTTCACAACAATCATCATTGTAGATCTTATTCAAATAGAGAAACAAATTCAAATTTAGTTCATATTGAAGCGGTAGTATATACGTTTGGAATGCACTAAAACGTTCATTTGAGTAGCAGGTTGCATGCATTATACACGTAGCGAAATATTTTAATTGAACATAACATGAATTCAAAGTTTTGAATGACATTTGTAGCGCGAATTGATTTGGTACAGTACACGGGACTAGACTCTCTTGCGTGCTGCAAATTGGTTTCTTTATCCGGAAATTTCAACCCGCGCCTTGTTACCCCGAAATATTTAAGATATATCTTTGTCTCGTTGTGCTCCGACAACTCCCTCCATCTCAACCCGTGCCTTGCTATTCCAAAATTACAACGCGCGCGAAAACTCCCACCTCCTGTGAAATCCCGACACGCGAAATGCCCGTGATACCCCTGAACCGAAAGAATCGCCTAGCTCAAATCGGTGGGGGTAATTTCGTAACTTACCCCACATTTCGGACAAGCGTGTCCCTAAGCCATGGTTCCCCACTCCCATCCCATCCGCCCACCCATTCGTACACCGAGGCCACGAAAACCCGCGAAGCCCCACACCCTCCTCCGTCCGTCACCCAGCCGGAGCCTCTTCCCCGACGACGTCGTCCACAACAACACCTCGACGTCCCTCATCCACCGTACCGGATGAGGATCCGTCGTCGATCTCGTCGTCCCACCGATTCAGCCACCCCGTCCTCCACCTCCAAGGAGCTGCCCCGACGTTCCCCTCGTCTTTTGCGCCACCTCCATTCCCACACCGCCGTCTTCACCTGCACCACCAGAAGAGCATCATCATCACCGTTTGCTCGGATGAAGCTGAGGCCTAATCGGCGCCACCAAAGAGGTTGTACACTAATCGCCGCATTTTCTTCTTGATTCGATCTCACGGTGCTGCTGGCGCTCAGTCCCGAGCCGACACGGCGCGGCTCCATCCACGGCGGCGTCACCGGCCACTTCCTCCACGGCGTCGCTCCCTCGGCGGCGACGTCCACATCAGTAGGAGCTGCTGCTGCTTTAGTTCTCGCTCGCGTTGCTGCTCTGCTCTTGCTCTCGATCCCCTGCTTGGTCTGCTCTTGCTATTGCTCTTGCTCTTGCTTGCGCTGCTGCTCTCGCTCTTGCTCTTGCTTGCGATGCTGCTCCGATTTAGCTACACTTCAGTCGACTGAATCGACTTTTGGGTCAGTCGATTTTCAGGGGTTGGGGGGCTCGCCGGAGTTAAGAAAGAACCAGCCGCAACGGGGAGGGGGCTTGCTGGAGAGGTACCCCAGTATCTATCTTAGGGTTCAGGGTGGGGGCGGTGGTCGCCGGCGATGGTGGGGCGGTGGCGTGGGGAACGCCGGAGAAAAAGCTCAGCA
>NC_057802.1:163172110-163192646 GCF_018294505.1 Triticum aestivum
GGGGCGGACGGGGCGGCACACTGCCGGCCGCGGGCGGCAGAGGGCGGCGATTTGGTCGGTGGTGGCTGGCGGCTCAGGGGGATGGAGGTTGAAGTTGAACTGCAGGCCCTTGATTTTTTATCCAACGGCTGGAAAATTGACTGACCAGAGATGAAAAATTCAGTCGACCGGCTCTCGCACGCGCTGCTGCTGCTACTGCTTTTCTACTACTAGCTAGTGCGTTCAGTCTCGACAGTAAAATTCAGTTTCGACAGCAAAATTCAGTTTCGACAGTTCAGTTCAGTTTCGACAGTTAAATTCAGTTTTGATAGTTAAGTTGAGAGATGAGCGGCTGATGTATTTTACATCTAGCACTTTGTGGTTATGTATTTTACATCATCTATTGGAGATGCTATTAGAATTCCACTCAGGTTAACGTTGTCTCTCCTGTCCTGCTTCAGCCTCGGCGTCGTACAACTCACCGGAGCTGCTCCAACGATGAAACCCTCCATCACAGCGGAGCAGTACCCTGGGCTCCATCTCAAGATGCCTAAGATCTTCTTCCCCTCCTCCGATAGCCAAGTCAGCCGGATCATCCTCACCGACCAACCCAATCACGCTGAGATCGACATGGCTTCGCCAAAGAGGTTGTACACTTGTTGCATCTCCTTTTTACTCTACATGTTATATATATTGTCCACTGAGCACACGCAGTAATGTGAAATACGATTAGTTTCTCCTACTATATGACAAGCAGTGAGGTACCAGGTAACTTAGCTATCCGTGATGGACTCTCTTGAACGCCATCATTATTTATCTCTACGTGTTTGAGCTGTGCATGTGTCGATGGGCCTGGGAGTTGAGCTAGTACGGCAGTGGCCTGGGTCCAAAGTAGTAGAAGTAGGCAAGTAGCACAAAAACATTTTTTGAGTGTAGATTTTCCTTGCTCAAGCCTGCCTACTAGAATCGCCAGTGCTTGAAAGGAAAAATGAAGGAAAAACATAGGAATTGGAAAGTTTTCTATGGTACTACTATTCATGCATTTGGTTCAAAGGAATGGAGCAAAGGAAAACTACAGGATTTGTTCCTTTAGTGTCTCCTTGAAAGAAAAACCGTACGGATTTTAATTTCCATTTGTCCTCCTTTTCAAATTCCTATTCATGAAGGACAAGACTAAGAGATAGTAGCATAATAGCATTATAACCGTACATTTTCTTGTGGTTTGACTAAATCTCCCCATGCTTCTTTGCATCTTGTGAGCTTCCAATTCTTGTGAACCAAACACCAAGATTGGCAGAAATCCTGTGTTTTGAAGTTCTCTGTTTTGCACGTGCATTCCTATCCTATTACGGTGTATTTCCTATCCCTGCGTTGTTAGAATCCTCCAATTCAAACTAGCCCTTACATAATTACTTCTCTTACAGATAGTTGTCAAAGAAAACCTTGTGTGGTTTGTCTCGCTCCTGCTGCGCTGTCGTCCACCCAAGCTCAGCTGCTCCAACGACAGAAGGGTCCAGCACAGCAGGGATCCGGCCTCCAAACTGTCTTTCGCCGCCTCAGATCTTCTTCCCTGCCGCCGGCAGCCATGACAACTGCATTACCATCATCAACCGAGCAAATGACCTCGAGGACTACACGGGTCCGCAAGAGAGGTCGCACTGTTTCGTGTCTGCTTACGTTATGCATCGCTTAATATTACATGCTACTTTATTGCCCTGTTCACCGGTTAGACTCAGCTCCAAACTAATGGTCAAACTTGAGTTTTTTAAATGGTTGTGGGGTACATATCGGGGCCACAATCAATAGTATCTATCTACTATCTGGTTAATCTCTGGTGTCTACTATGAGTTTCATGTTGGGTGGGAAACAAACAGTAAAGAAGCCATTATCTGTATTTTTTAACTGAAGCCATTATCTGCCTGCTATCAGTGGCGGAGCTAGCGAATTTCCAAAGCCTGGGCACGCTATAAACTAAAATGTACTTTGTTCTATCAAACCACCAACACACTAGTGTCACTAAATAATATGCTCAATTATGTAGTTGAACAAACATAATTGGAGTCAGATAACTTACCTAGTTGTCGTTTGGTGCTGCCATTGGTGGCCCTTGCCGTTGGTTGTTTGCTGCCTCTCTTGGCCATGGCCTTGCGTAGGTTGGGCACTCGCTGGTGCTGCACGCGTGACTAGTGCTCGTTGAAGTGCCGACGATGATGAGGACGAGCCACCATCCGTCGGAGAGGAATTCACACCATAAGGGATGCCGCTTTGACTCCTGCACTTCACTTCAGATCCCGATCGTTGCTTGGTGGAATCATAGCCTAATTGGAGGCCCGGTTGTGCACCATCTCTTGCGGTCTTGCCGGTCATCGGTGCTTCGCCAGTCCATCTCGCCGGCCACCACCTCCAACGCCGGAATTGCTAGGGCTTAGTCCTGCGGCGCGGTGCACAGCCGAACAGCGTGCGAGGTAGCCAAACCGGCGAGGCGAGCAATGCGGCCAGCACGCTCGAGATCGATCTGACTACCCTAGCGGGCCCATGTAAAGAAAATAATGGATGGGCCTTAGCCGTTCTGGTTCGGCCTGAGTAAGCCCAAAAGGCAAACAACGCCCAAACTAGCCCGATTCACTAAGCTGTTATATTATTGCACGTATATCGTACGTATTCATCGATTGTGACTCCGGCTACTCGAAAAATCTGCAGCGCCGGAGCCTGGGCACGTGCCCAGGGTGCCCGGACGGTGGAATCGCCCCTGCCTGCTATCATTGGTTTTGGGTCTATCCACAGGTTGCTACCATCACTCTGGATTTCTGCATGCACTCCTTACATAATCTCACTATGTTTTATTCCTATGCATGTCAGTTATTGTACACAATGGAACTGAACATGTAGAGCAAAAGAGACGAGCCTTGCGTGGCAATAAAATTTCATGCAGACGTCGCTCCATGGTAGGCGCAAAGGCAGCCCCCCTCCACCCATTTCGGATTGTAATCGAGAGGAAGATATCTGTTCTGAGGGGGATTCAGAAGGAGAAGACCATTCCTATTTACCCCCTGAGGTCGTCGCTCTAACTTGGCATGCTGATGTTGGTTATATCATGCATATGGTGCCTTGCATTGCTTACTTTATAGATCAATTATGTCAACTGCTTAGTTTAGACATGCTTTGTGTGAATGCCATCTGTTAGTTTATTCATCGTTTATGTGAATTATGCAACGCCATCTTGTTTAGTCCGGCATCATATATGTGAATTTTGCAATGCCATCCTGCTTAGCCAGTCATCTTATATGTGAATTATATCAAGCCATCCTTTTTTTCGTTACGTATTACATTTGTCAACAATGTTAGTACATTCAACTACTCTTCGTGTGCATCAGCCATTTGACACGGTGATGGAAAATTCTGGAGTGAAAACAAGGTCTTCAGAGCAGACTATGCTATCTGACGAAGCGCATATCTCGCTGGTTACGGATAGCTCCTCAGAGGAGGATTCAGAGACAGATGACCAGTCTTATTCCCCCCCGAGGTGTATGCTCTAACTTGGCAGGGTTATTTTGCTCATATCATGCATATGGTGTCTTGCATTGCTATGTCATTTGATTAGTTTAGACATGCTTTGTGTGAATGCCACCTGTTTAGTGTCTAATTACCATATATATGAATTATGCATTGCCATCTTGTTGCAAGACATTATATATGTGAATTATGCAATGCTATCTTGTTGCAAAGGCATTATATATGTGAATTATGCAATGCCATGCTGTTTAGCCAATCATCATGTATGTGAATTATATCATGCTATCATTTTTTTGTATTACGTGTTCCATTTGTCGACAACGTTTGTATATTCAACTACTCTTCCTGTGCATCAACCATTTGAAGCGGTGATGGAAGTATCTGGAGTGAAAACAAGGTATTCAGAGCAGACAATGCTACCTGCTGAAGCAGACATCTTGCTGGATACAGAGAGCTCCTCAGAGGAGGATTCAGAGACTGATGACCAGTCCTATTTCCCCCCTGAGGTCTATGCTCAAACTTGGCAGGGTTATATTACCCATGTCATGCATGTTGTCTTGCATTGCTTAGTTTTTACATCATATATGGATTGCCATCTGCTTACTTGCTTACTATATAAATCATATATTTGAATTATATCATGCCATCATGTTTACATACACAGCATCTATCTGAATTATGGCATGGCAACCCATTTAATAAAGACATCATATAGTTATATCATCTCATCCTGTTTAGTGTTTACAGTCATCATATTCTGAATTATGTCATTCTATCCGGGAATTATATCATGCTATCATGTTTCCATAGGCGGCATGTATGTGAATTATGGCATGCCAACCTATTTAATAAACACATTATATAGTTATATCATGTCATCCTGTTTACATAGTCATCATATTTTGAACTATGTCTTTCCATGTTTTTTAGTTAGCCATCATAATGTGAAATTGTGTCATGCTATCCTGTTTAGTTAGCCATCATATATGTGAAATTGTGTCATGCTATCCTGTTTGGTTAGACAACATAAATGTGAATTATTTCATGCCCTCTTTTATTCCCCACTATCCATTGCACCTGTCTATCATACAATGTCTGTACATTCAATTACTTTTCTTGTTTATTAGCCATTTGAATTGGAGAGGGTGATGGCAGTATCTAAGGGAGTAACAACACAGTCTTCAGAAAAGATAGTGCTACCAGTTGATGCAGATAGAACCACGGTTGTACTTGCCCAAGAACCAGCCCCACCACACATAACCCAGACTCTCGTAGACTGTACCCCTACCCAGTTGGACAGAGAGCCAGCTACACCCCTTCTAACCCCAACCCCAGCAGATAGTAACCCAGTTCCAGTTGACACAACACCGTCTCCACCACAGAGCACCCAAACACGAGCAGTTAGTAAGGGAACTGCAGTGCCCAAAGCACGAGGACCACCACTCCGAATCCCAACTCAATGCTTAAAGGAGAAGAAGAATTGTTCTCAGGTCAGGTTCTGTAGCTATGGTTCATACTCCTTTGCTCTTGCATCACTGTATTTACTCAGACCAACTATTTTCAAATTTGAAGGATGGAATTGGAACTCCAATGGCACAACAGGTATGTTTTAAACCTGTTTCTTTAACTGGTTTGCTGTGGTAACTTGCTCTATGTTGATTTCAGTTTCAATTGAATAAACAATTATGTTCTCATGTCATGCACATTACAAGTGTTGTTATTGCTCTATAGTTTCCCACACATATATTCTGTCTATTCTGCTTTGTCTTGAACAAATATTATTTGAACTATGTCTCTATCTTGATTTGGCAACAAAAACTAGAATGATATAGACCATAAAGTGACCATGGTACATAGATATATGCTTGTTTCATGCTGTTATCCTGTGCACTTTACTACTGAACTGATTTACCAAAATGAGTTTCATATACAACACGGTAAACCTGTGATGTGTTTGCTTGTTTCTCTTTTAGAATGTGGACAAAATATTGGAGAACAGTACCCCGTTATGCAATGGTAAAGGATGTAATGCAGATAAGGTTCAAGATAGTGAGACATCCCTGTTGGTCTCCAAGAAAGCTGATAAAAACTACCTTGACGACAGTGAGAGAACCCAAAAGTCCTGTCTTGATGTAGTGTTCGAGTTACTGGCCACTACTGCTGGCACAAGCTCTTCGAACTCGCTGCCTGAATCAGTTCGTCTTCTTGAGTCTCAACTTCAAGTTGAAAGACATCGATCAGATGTGCTGCGACAGGAAGCTGAAGGACTGAGGAAGTCCCTGCAGAATTCAGATGCATATTTTCTGGTGCAACAGCAAGCGCTGGAGGATTTAAGCGCCAAACAAGAGAAAGTTAATAAGCTTGCTAAGCATCTTGCCAGCATTATGGGTACCCAGGATATTGTTTCTTGAGATCTTTTGAAGTGGTTTCAGTTCTGGATTTGTTTTGCTGTGGCGTTTATTTGCGTTGGTCACCAACTTTGACAACCAGTTTATATGATATGCTGCTTTGTTCCCTATATTTGCACTGGTGGTGAACTTTGATGCCCAGTGGATGTAATATGTGTAATAGCCGTGATAGCCTAGCGTTAGTTGCTTGCTTATTTATTTCCTTGTTGTCTTGTTTATTTGTTTGCTTGTAGTCATTGCAGGTCTTTTTCCGCGGTTAGCTAGTGGCTGCAATAACCTATTTTTTTAAACTAGGCCACAATAACCATGGGCTAATATTTACTGTAGTGACACTGGGCCTCCTACTGGCCGTAGAAACAGTGGGCCTTCTACAGGCCGTAGGAACAATGGGCCTTCTACGGGCCGTAGAAACAATGGGCCTTCTGCGGGCCGTATCATCAATGGGCCTTATACGAAGGCCCAGTGGGTGTAATATGTGTAATAGCCATGATAGCCTAGCGTAAGTTGCTTGCTTATTTATTTCCTTGTTGTCTTGTTTATTTGTTTGCTTGTAGTCAGTGTTGTTCTTTTTCCGCGGTTTGCTAGTGGCCGCAATAACCTAGTTTTTAAAACTAGGCCACTATAACCATGGGCTACATATTTACTGTAGTTACCATGGGCCTCCTACGGGCCGTAGAAAGAATGGGCCTTCTACGGGCCGTAGCATCAATGGGCCTTCTACGGGCCGTAGCATCAATGGGCCTTCTATGTGCCGTATGATCGATAGGCCAAACATGGGCCAATAACAGATCACATTATGGGCCAACAATAATAGTCCATCGTTTTTTGAGAATCTAACAGGCCGTCGTTAATCTGCCGTATTTGATAACGTTATGGAAACGGCCCAACGGAGTAACGGGCCGCAAACAGTCCGATTGTAACCGCGGGCTGATTTTGGCCCACAGGCAGAAAAGGCCAATGATGGGCCGTAAGTAACCGAATGCTGGGAATGAGCCCAAGAATAAATGGGCCCTAAGAAGGCCGAAAGGTAACATGGGTTGGAAACGACCCAATGGAATAATGGGCCGTTAATGGGTATAAAGGGGTACACTGTTCATTGCGGGCCAGATTCACCACGGGTCGTTAATGGGCCAAGAGTTACAAATGGTCTCGTATGGGCCGAAAGACATCATGGGCCATACATGGGCCGGAAGTTACAATGGGCTGGAATCATATTGGAAGGCCCAGATGAAGCTATTAGGCTTAATTCGGATAGGCCGTAACGGGCCATGAGTTAGTGGGCCGTAAATGGGCTATATACGAACAGGCCGTTAACACTTTCTGTGGGTCGGCCCGTTACCTTTTGACCAAGTCAAACGGGCCGACCTTTTTCACCGGAATGGGCCTCTATTGGGCCGTGCCACGTGTCGACGTATCATAGGCGCCTCCTGTGCAATGAATGGATGACATCTGTCCCAACGGTGAGCCAACACGTATTTCCTCCGGCCAATGAGAATTTTACCCATGGAAAATCCTCATTGGTCTTGGCTGTTAGCGGGTTATCGGATCCAAAACCGGACCCAATAGCTTAACGACGTTCCGTTATGGTGGATGCCACGTGTCGGTCACCCTTGACGAAAGCACTCCCATGACGCGCGATTTATCGTCATGGAAGTGGACACTTCCGTGATGATAATTTTGGTAATGTCATGGAACACTTCTACGACAGCACAGGTATGACTATCTTGATTCTGTCATAAATTTGTCATGGATGTACATGCATCACAGAAAATGTGACCTACTGTGACAAACACGTATCATCACGGAAGTGTATTTTTTTTGTAGTGGCTCCCCCTGAAGATGTGCATATAAGTAGTTTGCTTTTGAATGCAAATTCACATGGCAGGTTTTACTTTGTGGAGATCCTATTCAACTCATGAAGACAATTCATCATGCATATAAAGAGATAACGAAGATAATGACATGCATAATTAAAAATGGACGTCTGCGGAATGGCTTCATGCGGAATTTATCATCGCATCACAAGGTAGCAGAACAAGTAGCAGACGACCATCGAGTTTAAGTATAACAACTCAAAGAACCAAATGTTTCAAAAGACAAGAGTTGTAAAGTGAAAGTGCTAGTTATCGACTAGAGGGGGGTGAATAGGCGATTTTTATGAAAGTCTTCAAAACACGGGGGCTTTGAGGACAAATAGTAGATATGAGCCTATTGATATGCAGCGGAAGGTAGACTACACTAGACAAGCCATAGTCAAGTAAGCAATGAAGTGAAAGCACGAAGACTATTTGCAGCTAGGTAGTATAGATCAGGATGGAAGATAGTATGAAGCCAAACAACAATAGTCGTCACACAGTGAAGTCAATCAGATCAAGCAAGCCGGCAAAGACTTCACGAAGACAAACTGTAAGTAAAGAGAGGTAAGTGTTAGAACCAGTTGCTTGGTGAGGACAGGGATTTGTTGGACCAGTTCCAGTTGCTGTGACAACTATACGTCTAGTTAGGGAGGCTGAGATTTAACTCAGAAGGCCGCGTCTTCACCTTATTCCCCTTGAGCTAAGGACACTTAGTCCTCGCCCAGTCACTCTGGTAAGTCTTCAAGGTAGACTTCCAAACCTTCACAGACTTTGTTAATCGGCGATCCACAATGACTCTTGGATGCTCAGAACGCGACGCCTAACCGGCTGGAGGATTCACAGTCCTCAAGTGTAACAAGTCTTCAGATCACGCGGACAGAAAAGACTTCAGTGATGCCTAACACTCTTTGGCTCTGGGTGTTTTGGGCTTTGTCCTCGGAAGGATCTCTCTCTCAAATGCTTCGGAGGTGGGTTGCTCTCAAACGACAAAAGCCGTGCACTAACTCTGAGCAGCCACCAATTTATGGTGTAGGGGTGGGCTATTTATAGCCAGGAGGCAACCCGACCTGATTTGTCCAAAATGACCCTGGGTCACTAAGGAACTGACATGTGTCCAACGGTCAGATTTCAAACACACGCAGCAGCTTGACTTGGGCTACAAGTAAAGCTGACTCATCCAACTCTGGATAAGATTTGTTCTCATTGTCTTCGCTCGAAGACATAGGATTTGGTTGAGCATCACTTTAGTCACTCTGACTTTGTTCACTTGGACCCCACTTAACAGTGCGGTGGTTCCTATGACTCAACAAAGAAGAAAAGGAAACTACGAAACAACTATGTCTTCGCACTCCATAGTCTTCACGTGAATATCGAGTCATAATCTTCGTTGTGAATATCTTCACAGGCCACCATTGTCTTCAATGTCTTCACACATTTTTAGGGGTCATCTCTGGTAGGTAAACCGAATCAATGAGGGACTACTACCTGTGTTATCCTGCAATTCTCACAAACACATTAGTCCCTCAACCAAGTTTGTCTTCAATACTCCAAAACCAACTAGGGGTGGCACTAGATGCACTTACAATCTCCCCCTTTTTGGTGATTGATGACAAACTGGTTGAAGTTTTCAACGGGGATAAAAGTATGTGAAAGTTTAAGGATTAAGCATTGTCTTCATAAGTGGCAAAAGGCTCCCCCTGAAGATGTGCATATAAGTAGTTTGCTTTTGAATGCAGATGCACATGGCATGTTTTACTTTGTGGAGATCCTCTTCAACTTATGAAGACAATTCATCATGCATATAAAGATATAATGAAGATAATGACATGCATAATGAAAAATGGACGCCTGCGAAATGACTTCATGCGGAATTTATCATCGCATCATAGAGTAGCAGAAAAAGTAGCAGACGACCATCAAGTTTAAGTGTTACAACCCAAAGAAACAAATGTATCAAAAGATGAGAGTTGTAAACACTTGGCAAAATATAGCAACCACCCATAAGGACCCACTTGAAGACTATCAACTCATATGCTTCTCCCCCTTTTGTCAGTAATGACCAAAAAGGTTTGAAGACATAGAGTATCTACTCGTTCCCATCAAGAGTAGATGCAGGTGCAGGGTCGACGTTGGAGTTCGGTGGTGCAGAGGGGCCTGGTGCAGTGTCGAGACGCGGTGAAGCCATGGTTGGTGAAGTGGCATCGTCTTCTTCATCGACGACTCTTGCAACAATAGTTGCAGCCGAAGATGAATACTCAGAGTCTTCAATAGAACGAGTCCGACGCCAGCTTGCATTCTAGGGAGGCTTGGAATCAAATTTGAAGCCCTATGTGAAGCCGTCTTCGCGAAGATCGTCTTCAGAGCATAGCAGTGTGAGACTCTTCCAAGACCGTTGACAGGCTTCATGAGCTACGAATGAGTTCTTGGTGGCAAGATTGCGAATGCGATTGACATCCACCAAGATGCTATGCATCTGACGCTTTAGCCAGTCATGGTGCCTATCCTGTTTCCGATGTAAGGCCACAAGGAGCTCTCGGTCATTGAGTACATGAGATCGCTTCCGAGGCCTTTGAGCAATGGTGCTTTCAGTGGCTTCAGTGTTTGCACGATGAGGTGCACGTATATTTCGAGCCAGAGGATAGACTCGAGTTGCAGCAAGAACACCCTCCATCGGTTGCGAGAAGCTTTGGTGATCAGCATTATGAAGATAAAGTGGCTCCTTGGCAGGCTTAGGGTAGATGGCTTTGACGGACATATCAACCTCAGGCAAAAAGACAAGATGGTTGCGCGCTGAGGGCTTATAGTCGGCAGAGGAGTGAAGCTTGATTAGGCGCATTACCCATGTTGCATAAAACTTCAAGCCAAAGAGATCAATTCCAGATGCAGCAAGTTGTCTGATGAAGAAATCCTGAGAATTGAATCTGATGCCATTGGCAATATAGAATACCAAAGTCTTCATGGCTCCTTCAAGTTTGGCTTCAGCAGAATATCCCTTGATTGGCCATATAGTATGCCTCAGAATATGATAGACTATGCGGGGCAGGTACTCAAGGTCCTTGACGACGAATTCCTTGGGATAATCAACATCTTGAGGCAATGGCTTCATCATGCTGAGCATCTGACTCATATTTGGTTCAGGCCACTGGAAGATACTCTGCAGTTCATTTTGGTGTAGCTGACAATCAGGCTCATAGATTTCACCTGGAGTGGGCAGGGAAGTAAGCTCAATAATGTGTTGAGCTTTGGCTTCATGGTGCACATCTCTTGACATCCACTCAAGGACCCATGTCTTCGGATCCCTGTTGTAGCCACGAATGTGAAGTGTGGCGTAGAACTGCATCAGGAGCTCTTCATTCCAGTGTTCTTTGTCAGTGACGAACTATAGAAGACCAACCTCCCTGAAGCAGTCAAGAGCTTCTTCTAGACAGGGCAGCCCAGCGATAGCTTCACAATCAAGACGCATGTGTTGAAAGATTCGCTCTTGATTGTATAGGATGCAAGAGTAGTAGCTGCGCTGCTGATAGCTCCAGAAGCGATCAGAAGAGATCTTTGGCTTCGAGTAAGGATTCTTGGCGCTATCAAAGAAGGTGTTGTGGGCTCTGAAGCTTTTCACACTGAACGATCCTAGGGAGCTTGCAGCACCTGGAAGCCTTGGTAGCCTGGGCTTTGGCATCTGAACTTGTGGCCTCTGCTCCACATGATTGTCATATTGAGGTCCGGGAGCAGTGGGAGGCACCATGATGGGCCACCGAGCTGTGACAAGTTCACCACGATTATATGCCTGATCAATTGTGTGAGGCCTTGGGGCTGGAATAGTGGTATCAGCATTCACATGGGCTTCAGGTTGCACATGAGCTTCAGGCACAACATTGGCTTCAGGCTCCACATTATCTTCAGCCATGACAATGTCATTGGCTTCAGTATCATTGTTGGTGGCAGCCTCAGTGTTCTCAACCTCCGTGTCTTCAATGACAGGAGGGTCGGGTACAGACACATTCTCCTCGAGAATTACTTCTTTAGTGGCAGGGGGTGTGGCAACTCTTTCTTCTTCTTTTCTTGGTTCTTGATTTTCTTCGGCTGATGCAGCCGGAATGTCTTCAGCAGCTTTTACTTCGGACTCGGAGACATTCGCAGTTGGGGTGGCTTCAGGAAACACTTGACGTGCTACTGAGCTTTGTTGCACTTCTCCTTCTGGAATGCTCGACATGGTGACCTGTGTCCTAGGGCCTTTGCGAAGCCTACGGAAAGCTGGCGACGCCTATGGTGATGGAGTGGTCTGTACCATGTAGTTGTCGTCCTCAAGCACCGGAGTGGTGGCTTGAGGTGGTGGAGTTCTGGGTGTCTCATCATCAATGGGGGTGTCTTGTTGAGGGTGATCTGCCCATGAATCATCCTGAGCAATTGGCGTCAAGGGACGACCAATGCTGATGAGTTCGCTGTTCGTAAGAACAGGCGATGATACTAGTTATTGCTCAATTTGAGGAAGGACTTCATCATCTTCAACATTGTCTTCATGACCAATGTCTTCAGTTGTGATGGGGTCAACAGCTGGTACTTCTTCATTTTCAAGAGCCTCTGTGAAAGCAGGCTCGTGGATCACAAGTTGACGCTCTTGATTGGTGGAGGAAGGACGAGCAACAGAAATGGGCTCAACAACAAGAGGCTCAGAGGGCGCAACACGCTCTTTCTTTGGAGACTTTTTCAGTTTCTTCTTTGATGGTGCATCATCAGAAACATTCTTGTGCTTGCGCTTCTTGGATTCGGCTTCAGTTGTCCTTGTCTTTTTGAGTTCTGAAGCTGCTGTGGGGACCTTAGGCTTCGAGCCTGTCATGCTGGTAGGGAAGACAATGCGAGGTGCTTCCTGCCTTGAAGCTTCAGCTTGGGCCACAACAGGCTTCTTCTTCTGTTTGCCAGCCATCTTGGGGTCAATGCCAGGACACCCAAGTGCCTTGCGCTTCTCTGCCTCATTGTGGGCTTGAACACATTTCTCTGCGAAGTATTTCATCCGCTCTCTTGAACCTTTTGCTTCTTCACGCTTCTTGTGAAACTGTTCTTTGAGCTCATGCAACATTTCCTTGAAGCTTTGAACATCTGCCACGCTGAGCTTGGCCATGTTCTTCTTGAAGAGAGCCTTCTCATAATCAATTTTGTTCTTCAGCTTGACAATCTTCTGAGCCAAGGCCAACTCATTAGCAATGGCTCTAGGGAAGGTGACGCTGATATCAACTGGCAGCTGAAGATCATCAATGCTGAGGCTAGGATTTTCAAACCACTCGTCGATGAAGTTATTCAGAATATCCACGTCAAAGAGGGGAAGGTCGTTGGAGATCTCTGCCTCTTGCTTGCTCTTGATCAGTAGCTCAGGGGCATCATCACCAAGATCTTCATCGCTTGACAGATCGATGGTTTCATCTTCGTTCCTCAAAATGGCAGCTGGAGTAAGTTCATGCCCAGAAATCTTCATGGGCTTCTTCTTGGGCTTCTCCGTCTTCTTGGAGACACGAGAGAGATCTTCTGATTGCACACTCGGTTCAGGACGTGCAGTTGCCAATGGCTTCACACGTGAAGCACTTGGTGCTGCAGAGGGCTTCGAAGCCTTTGTTTTCTTCTTCTGTGGCTTAGGTGGAGCTGGTGCATCTTCAGAGTCCGTGTCATCACCTGATTGCTCCATTGTGGCCCTCTGAGCAGCGATGTAGGAGAGGAGACCATCAAAGTTGTCAAAGGGGCCGATGACATTGGGGTTGGCATCGCGTGTGCCATCAGCCCTTGGAGCAGACGGACCAGGGTTGAAGTTGATGCCAAGATTTTACTTGTTCTTCACAGCAGAAACTTTGGCAAACTAGTAGTTGCGCTTGAAAAGATTGTCTTCTCGACACCATAACATAGATGATGGGTCGGCATTTTCTGGCTTCAGTCCGCGGACCATGCATGGGTAGAAGCCTTGAGCAATGGCTTCAGACTTGGACTTGGGCTGAAGATTTCTGTATAGGATATCTCCCCGTGGGCGCTTGATGGCGTTCTTTTCAGCATATTCAGCAGTCACAAATCTGTATTTGAACCACTCCTCTGCCCAATATCTTCGAATCCATTGGATTCGAGTCTTGCGCTGATTGTAATTCTCTTCAGGATCTGTCTTGTACATTTCAAATAGATCTGGAGGCAAATCCTTAGTTGTATCCCCACGGCGCTGCCTGCCGCCTTTCCTTGCTGATTTTTCTGTTGCCATTATTTTAGACTGAATGGCTTCAACACAGTGAATGGCTTCCTCTTGCTGGTCAGACAGGAACTGGCTTCAGGAGAGTTAATGTGCTGTTGTAAGAACTCTTCAAATGAATGCAGACTATGAGAACCAAGGGATTCTCCCACGGACATGTACCTGTGACAACATTAGAGGTGCGAGGGAAAGGGAAGAGGTCATATGCATTCTCAGAAGATTTTGAAGATAAATCAGTTTGAAGACATTGACCTCATAGTGCGAAGACATTCACTCATTTTGAGAGAGTTGGTTCCAGATTTGTACGAATCCATGAATAAGTACAAGTGAGGAATCTAACTAGTTATGGAGCATAAGTGAATACCCTTAGCATGTTATGAGATGCAGACAAGGACGGATCCAGATTTGGAAGACAAGAAACCACTTTTGGTAGAAGTGGATGGATTTGATGGATCAAAAAGGCAGTAAAAAGTAAGTTTTAATTACCACACGACGAACTTCTGGACGAGGCGAAGGGAGAGGCCGAGTAGTTCAATCTCCCGTGCCCTATCTTGGCGACGGAAGACACCTACGACGGCGGCGGAGAGGACGAGGTCCGCGGCCGGCGTGAGGACAGCGTCGAAGAAGTTGCGGCAGCTAAGCGCTTCGTCTCCAGTGTCGTCGAGAGCTAGCGGAGGCGCTAGGGTTTGTGCGTGGTGGCGAGGTGGAAGAAGAGATTGTGACCGCGGTGAGTTGTGTATTTATAAGGAAAGGGACAAGACAGCGTCATTACGCAGGTGCCCCTGGCGGTTCACATCTGAAGGACACGTGGCATGCATGCAACACATTGAAAGTTGTTCCATGTTCCCACGCATGCCTGGATTGTCGGGTGGTCGTTCCGGCTTCTCCGGTATTCAGGCAATCAGGATATGGCAATAAAACAGATTCAACTTTTGTCACTTTGTCTTCTGCTGATAAGGACTCAGAGAAGACAATCGACAGTTTCAATAGAATGCATATGATTTGGATAGATAGAATCTGAGGTAGAAGCATAGAAGGGGTTAGGGTCCGATCACATTCACTTAGATCAAGAAAACATGAAGTCATAGCTATAAGTGAATGTTGTGGAGGACAGAACACGAATATATGTATATATCAGCATAAGACCAAATCAACATTGTGAAGATAAACACGAAAATAAATCAATGTTGAAGACAAACCAAAAGCAAAGATTCTGCAATAGTAACGCCAAATGAAACACTTCAAAAGAATTTGGTGGTGGCGTTACCCACCGTATATGAAGTATTAGACCCAGACACATCGCACAATTATCGTGGCGCTCCGAAGGCAAATTCCACGTTAATGTATTCACACTTAGAGTGTATGTCTTCGTTGATTGAAGATATACGTTACTTCGTGTGTTGCACATCTAAGTCATCAACAAGCATAAGCGTTAGGATGGGTGTCCAATTACAGGACATTTGAGGATTCTAAGATATTTAGCTCACATCGCAACTTGCAAAACCTTTTCTCATCTAAGGGCTTTGTGAAGATATCTGCCAATTGCTCTTCAGTGTTGACATGAATGATATCAATATCTTCCTTCATGACATGATCTCTGAGAAAGTGATGACGGATGTCAATGTGCTTTGTCTTCGAGTGCTGAACTGGGTTGTTGGCAATCTTGATGGCGCAGTAGAGTGGCACTTGCTTAAGGTGGATGCCATAGTCCTTGAGAGTTTGCTTCATCCATAGTAGCTGAGCGCAGCAAGATCCAGCAGCAATGTATTCAGATTCAGCAGTGGAGAGAGACACACAGTTTTGCTTCATTGAAGACCAACAGACAAGAGATCGTCCAAGAAAGTGACATGTGCCTGAAATGGACTTGCGATCAACCTTGTCACCAGCATAATCAGCATATGAGAATCCGACTAGATCAAACTCTGAGCCCTTTGGATACCATAATCCTAGTGTTGGGGTGTAAGCCAAATATTAAAGAATTCACTTCACTGCTAAGTGATGCGATTCCTTTGGTGCCGCTTGGAATCGGGCACACATGTAAACACTAAGCATGATATCTGGCCTAGATGCACATAAATACAGTAAATAACTAATCATGGAGTGGTATACCTTTTGATCGAACTCTTTACCATTGTCGTCGGGGCCCAGATGACTTTTGGTTGGCTTTGGCGTCGTGTAAACTTTGCAGTCTTGCATTCCAAACTTTTTCAGGCAATCTTTGAGGTATTTCTCTTGAGATATGAAGATGCCGTTGCTCTGCTGACAGATTTGAAGACCGAGGAAGAACTTCAGCTCACCCACATGGACATCTGATATTGCTCTTGCATCATGTGTCCAAACTCATCACTGTATCTTTTGTCAGTGCATCCGAAGATAATGTCATCCACATAGATTTGGCACACAAACAGTTCTCCATCATATGTCTTCGTGAAGAGTGTAGGATCTAGAGAACCAGGTTTGAAGCCTTTGCTCTTTAGGAAGTCTTTGAGCGTGTCATACCAAGCGCGAGGAGCTTGTTTGAGGCCATACAGTGCCTTGTTGAGCTTGTATACCATGTCAGGATGTTTTGGGTCTTCAAAGCCTGGTGGTTGTGCAACATATACTTCTTCAATCTTCCCATTGAGAAATGCACTCTTCACATCCATTTGGTACAGGAGGATGTTGTGATGGTTGGCATAGGCTAGCAGTATGCGAATGGCTTCAAGCCTAGCCACGGGAGCAAATGTTTCATCAAAGTCAATCCCTTCAACTTGAGTGTAACCTTGGGCAACGAGAAAAGCCTTCTTTCTGACGACTTGACCATGCTCATCTTGTTTGTTGTGATAGATCCATTTGGTACCTATGATATTGTGCTTGCAAGGATCAGGACGCTTGACCAATTCCCACACATTGTTCAGCTCAAACTGTTGAAGCTCTTCTTGCATAGCTTGAATCCATTCAGGTTCCATGAAGGCTTCAGCAACTTCCTTGGGTTCAGATATAGAGACAAATGCAAAATGCCCACAGAAATTTGCTAGCTGTGTTGCTCTTGAACGAGTGAGTGGACCAGGTGCATTGATGCTATCAATTATCTTCTCAATCTGTACTTCATTTGCAACACGAGGATGAACTGGACGAAGATTTTGCCCTTGCTGATCATTGTCCTCATTTTCAGCATTGGCTTCAGGCTGAGCCTTGTCTTCAGGTTGACTTGGTGCAATGATGATTTCTTCTGCAGCCTGTGCCTCTGAAGGTATGATTTCTCTAGTACCCATAAGCTTGATCGATTCACTTGGTGGGACTTCATCTAGCACATTTGGCAGGTGCTCTATTTGTGAGCTCTTAGTCTCATTGAACCACACATCCACAGTTTCAACCACTTTATAGTGAAAGAGGTTGAAGACTCTGTAGGAGTGCGAATCCTTTCCGTAGCCAAGCATAAAACCTTCATGTGCTTTCGGTGCAAATTTTGAAGTGTGATGTGGATCCTTGATCCAGCACCTAGCACGAAATACTCTGAAGTAACTGACATTTGGCTTCTTACCAGTTAGGAGCTCATAGGATGTATTCTTTAAAAGCTTGTGAAGATAAACACGATTGATGACGTGGCATGCAGTATCAATAGCTTCAGGCCAGAACTTCCTTGGAGTCTTGTACTCATCAAGCATCGTCCGAGCCATCTCAATGAGTGTTCTGTTCTTGCGCTCCACGATGCCATTCTGCTGAGGTGTGTATGGAGCAAAAAACTCATGAGTGATGCCCAATGTATCAAGATAAGTGTCGAGGCCGGTGTTCTTGAATTCTGTGTCGTTGTCAGTTCTGATGTGCTTGATCTTGATGCCATAGTTCGTCATGGCACGATTGGCGAATCGTCTGAAGACATCTTGTACTTCATTCTTGTAGAGGATTATATGCACCCATGTGTATCTTGAATAATCATCAACAATGACGAAGCCATAGAGGCAAGCAGTGGTAGTAAGAATAGAGTAGTGAGTAGGGCCAAATAAGTCCATGTGAAGCATCTCAAAGGGTTGAGATGTCGTCATGATTGTCTTCGAGGATGCCTGGCCCTAGTCATGTTTCCAGCTTCGCAGGCACCACACAGATGATCCTTCTTGAACTTGACGCCCTCGATGCCTACGACGTGTTTCTTCTTTGCGAGTGTGTACAAGTTCCTCATGCCAGCATGCCCTAGCCTCCTATGCCAGAGCCAGCACTCTGAAGCTTTTGCTAGAAGACATACGGCCAACTGTGGTCCTGCTGAGAAATCTACCATATACAGATCATCTTTTCGATACCCTTCAAAGACTAGAGATTTGTCAGATTCCATTAGCACAAGGCAACGATATTTTCCAAATATCACAATCATATTTAAGTCACAAAGCATTGAGACCGACATTAAGTTGAAACCAAGGGATTCAACAAGCATCAGTTTGTCCATGTGCTGATCCCTTGAGATTGCAACTCTACCTAGACCCATTACCTTGCTTTTACCAGTGTCAGCAAATGTGATGTGACTCTTGTCAGATGGACGTAGTGTTGAATCCATCAGAAGACTTCGATCACCAGTCATGTGGTTAGTGCATCCACTATCCATAATCCATTCTGAAGCCTTTGGTGTCATACCCTACAGTGTAGTTAGGGGGATAGGCTTCACCAAGGGTATTGTGAAGCATAAACATTTGACGAACGAGTGGATTATGAAAGTTCTGATCTTGGTTAGGATAAACAGGGTGATCATCAAGGAACTCAGGAACGAAATACATAGTAAGACCATTTGGGCATTTTATCTTGCGTCCCACAAGATGTTTTAGGTCCCCAGCGATAGCATCAGACGCCTTTGATTTCCGTCTGGAGACCTTTCCCTGCAAAAGAGAGTTAATTTTTCTTAGCCACCCACAACTTCAGGGGTGGCTTAGAAGCAACGAGTCTAAGTGCAGCATCTGAGAACTTCAGCTTTGGAGCCCTAGCAAATAGCCTTGCAGGAGGTGAATAATACTCATATGAATAAGCAAAAAAGTTCTTAGTTTTATTAACATAGAGGTTTGAGGAAACACACTCATATTCATAGGTCTGAGTATGATTTCCCTGCAAAACATTGGTGTTAGGGTGACTCTGTTGAGTCCTCTGTCTGTATGAAGCCTTTGGACCATATAACGCCTTTGGTCTAGGGTTTGTCTTCTTCCCAGGTGGTGTCATGATGACATTCACAGGAAGATTGTCAAGACGACTTTTGGGCACCCAGCTCTTCTTCATAGGTGGTCCATTCCTATAGTTAGTACCAATATACCTGGCAAACACTTCACCATTCTGATTCTTAAACAGTTTATAGTTTGCATCAAAGGATTCATCAATGAAAATCGGGTTAGCACAGGTGAAGCCAGATAAGGTAGATGGATCCACCGAAGGTCCCTTTGTAGCAACCCTTAAGGTTTTGGGGTACTGCTCAGGCTTCCAGTAAGAACCATCAACATTCATTTTCCTCTCTAACCCAACACCCTCTTTCCTAGGGTTTCGGTTTAGAATCTGTTTCTTGAGGACATCACATAGTGTCTGATGCCCTTTGAGACTTTTGTATATTCCTGTCTCAAGCAATGTCTTCAACCTGGCATTCTCATCAGCAATAGTAGTGGTATCCTCAGTAGAGGGGTTAGTTACCACATCAGCAGTTGAAGATATTGCAACAGTAGCAGCAGTAGAACATTCAGCAACAGAGGTAGCGTTATCACGCTCAAGGCATTTTAGACATGGTGGTTCAAATCCTTCCTGAGCGGGACTGATCTGTTCAGCGTGAAGTGACTCGTTCTCCTTTTGAAGATCTTCATGAGCCGCTCTCAATTTCTCAAGTTCTTGCTTCCTTTGAAGATAATCGTATGAAAGCTTTTCATGAGTTGTTGAGAGAGTTTCATGACGACTTTCAAGTTCCTCATACTTAACATGAAGACTTTTAATGTCTTCAATTAAGGATTGAGTTCGGGTCATTTCCGCGTCCAACAGATCATCGCTTTTGTCTAGCAATTTTTTAATATGTTCCATAGCTTTCTGTTGTTCAGTTGCAATTTTAGCAAGTGTTTTGTAGCTAGGTTTGCATTCACAATCAGAGTAATCTTCACTTGATGTTTGAAAGTAGGCATCGCGTGAGTTTACCTTGGCACCGCGTGCCATGAAGCAGTAGGTGGGAGCAGAGTCATCCTTATCCTCAGCATCAGTGTTGGTGACGAGGCCATTGTCTTCAGTGTTGAAGATGGACTTGGCGACATATGCTGAAGCTAGAGCCAGGCTTGCCACCCCTGAATCGGACTCCTCCTTAGACTCCACCTCCGCCTCCTCAGAAGCAGACTCCTCCTCTGAATCCATCTCCTTGCCAACAAATGCACGTGCCTTGCTTGATGAGCTCTTCTTGTGTGATGAAGACTTCGACGAAGACTTGGAAGAAGACTTTGAGGATTTCTTCTTCTTCTTCTTCTTCTTCTTCTTCTTCTTCTTCTTCTTCTTCTTCTTGTCATCAGAATCATATTCCTTGCTCTTCTTCTTCTTCTTCTTCTTCTTCTTCTTCTTCTCCTTCTCCTTCTCCTTCTTCTTCTTCT
>NC_057802.1:163193046-163193984 GCF_018294505.1 Triticum aestivum
GCACTTGTGGCATGTTCTCTTCTTGTGGTCATGAGTAGAAGCTTCATCATTTCTCGAGCTGGATCTTGAAGACTTTCTCAAGCCTTTCTTAGTGAATTTCTGGAACTTCTTCACAAGCATAGCAAGCTCCTTTCCAATGTCTTTAGGATCCCCAGAACTGCAGTCAGATTCTTCTTCAGATGAGGAAACAAGCTTTGCCTTCAAAGCGCGAGTTCGGCCATAGTTGGGACCATAGATATCTCTTTTCTTAGATAATTGGAACTCATGTGTGTTGAGCCTCTCAAGTATGTCAGACGGATCGAGAGTCTTGAAGTCAGGGCGTTCTTGAATCATCAGGGCCAGGGTGTCAAATGAGCTGTCGAGCAATCTCAAGAGTGTCTTGACGATTTCATGCTTGGTGATCTCAGTGGCGCCGAGTGCATGAAGCTCATTCGTGATATCAGTGAGGCGGTCAAATGTGAGCTGGACATTCTCATTGTCATTTCGCTTGAAGCGATTGAAGAGGTTGCGAAGAACACTGATCCTTGAGTCTCTCTGGGTTGAGACGCCTTCGTTGACCTTGGAGAGCGAGTCCCAGACTAGCTTTGCAGTTTCCAGAGCACTCACGCGACCATACTGTTCTTTGGTCAGATGACCACAGATGATGTTCTTGGCAGTAGAATCCAGTTGAATGAACCTCTTGACATCAGCAGGGGTGACACCTTCACCAGCCTTGGGAACGCCGTTCTTGACGACATACCAGAGGTCGACATCAATGGCTTCAAGATGCATACGCATCTTATTCTTCCAGTAGTGGTAATCAGTGCCATCGAAGATAGGGCACGCAATAGAGACTTTGATTATCACTGCAGTCGACATAGCTAAAACTCCAGGTGGTTAAACCGAATTACACAGAACAAGGGAGCACCTTGCTCTGATACCAATTGAAAGTGCTAGTT